>NW_026123802.1:300000-530333 GCF_025177605.1 Cucumis melo
GGAAGAAACCGTCGGGGGACTGCTTTTTACCCCAGGACGAGAAAACTGAGTCCGGGGCATTCCCGCTCGCGTTTTCTTGGGACGAGCACCGGAAGTCCTCGAGCTCAGCCCGTTTCCTTCGCTGCAAGTGCATTTCCAGTGGTTTCTGACACCGGACGAGCGTTCGCCACTCGTTGGAAGCTTCGGCCATCTTTTGGACCGTTTTGGGTCGCACCACAGTTCTCCCTCCAACGAGCTCGCTTCCCGACCTATACCTCCGGAAAACGTGTCAGGGAGCATGCCAGGAGTGTGGGTTGAAGTCCTCGGAGCACGAGACCTGAAGATCGAAAGACTTATGACCAATACGGAGCAAAGGGAAGAAACCGTCGGGGGACCGCTTTTTACCCCAGGACGAGAAAACTGAGTCCGGGGCATTCCCGCTCGCGTTTTCTTGGGACGAGCACCGGAAGTCCTCGAGCTCAGCCCGTTTCCTTCGCTGCAAGTGCATTTCCAGTGGTTTCTGACACCGGACGAGCGTTCGCCACTCGTTGGAAGCTTCGGCCATCTTTTGGACCGTTTTGGGTCGCACCACAGTTCTCCCTCCAACGAGCTCGCTTCCCGACCTATACCTCCGGAAAACGTGTCAGGGAGCATGCCAGGAGTGTGGGTTGAAGTCCTCGGAGCACGAGAATCGAAGATCGAAAGACTTATGACCAATACGGAGCAAAGGGAAGAAACCGTCGGGGGACCGCTTTTTACCCCAGGACGAGAAAACTGAGTCCGGGGCATTCCCGCTCGCGTTTTCGTGGGATGAGCACCGGAAGTCCTCGAGCTCAGCCCGTTTCCTTCGCTGCAAGTGCATTTCCAGTGGTTTCTGACACCGGACGAGCGTTCGCCACTCGTTGGAAGCTTCGGCCATCTTTTGGACCGTTTTGGGTCGCACCACAGTTCTCCCTCCAACGAGCTCGCTTCCCGACCTATACCTCCGGAAAACGTGTCAGGGAGCATGCCAGGAGTGTGGGTTGAAGTCCTCGGAGCACGAGACCCGAAGATCGAAAGACTTATGACCAATACGGAGCAAAGGGAAGAAACCGTCGGGGGACCGCTTTTTACCCCAGGACGAGAAAACTGAGTCCGGGGCATTCCCGCTCGCGTTTTCTTGGGACGAGCACCCGAAGTCCTCGAGCTCAGCCCGTTTCCTTCGCTGCAAGTGCATTTCCAGTGGTTTCTGACACCGGACGAGCGTTCGCCACTCGTTGGAAGCTTCGGCCATCTTTTGGACCGTTTTGGGTCGCACCACAGTTCTCCCTCCAACGAGCTCGCTTCCCGACCTATACCTCCGGAAAACGTGTCAGGGAGCATGCCAGGAGTGTGGGTTGAAGTCCTCGGAGCACGAGACCCGAAGATCGAAAGACTTATGACCAATACGGAGCAAAGGGAAGAAACCATCGGGGGACCGCTTTTTACCCCAGGACGAGAAAACTGAGTCCGGGGCATTCCCGCTCGCGTTTTCTTGGGACGAGCACCCGAAGTCCTCGAGCTCAGCCCGTTTCCTTCGCTGCAAGTGCATTTCCAGTGGTTTCTGACACCGGACGAGCGTTCGCCACTCGTTGGAAGCTTCGGCCATCTTTTGGACCGTTTTGGGTCGCACCACAGTTCTCCCTCCAACGGCTCGCTTCCCGACCTATACCTCCGGAAAACGTGTCAGGGAGCATGCCAGGAGTGTGGGTTGAAGTCCTCGGAGCACGAGACCCGAAGATCGAAAGACTTATGACCAATACGGAGCAAAGGGAAGAAACCGTCGGGGGACCGCTTTTTACCCCAGGACGAGAAAACTGAGTCCGGGGCATTCCCGCTCGCGTTTTCTTGGGACGAGCACCGGAAGTCCTCGAGCTCAGCCCGTTTCCTTCGCTGCAAGTGCATTTCCAGTGGTTTCTGACACCGGACGAGCGTTCGCCACTCGTTGGAAGCTTCGGCCATCTTTTGGACCGTTTTGGGTCGCACCACAGTTCTCCCTCCAACGGCTCGCTTCCCGACCTATACCTCCGGAAAACGTGTCAGGGAGCATGCCAGGAGTCTGGGTTGAAGTCCTCGGAGCACGAGACCCGAAGATCGAAAGACTTATGACCAATACGGAGCAAAGGGAAGAAACCGTCGGGGGACCGCTTTTTACCCCAGGACGAGAAAACTGAGTCCGGGGCATTCCCGCTCGCGTTTTCTTGGGACGAGCACCGGAAGTCCTCGAGCTCAGCCCGTTTCCTTCGCTGCAAGTGCATTTCCAGTGGTTTCTGACACCGGACGAGCGTTCGCCACTCGTTGGAAGCTTCGGCCATCTTTTGGACCGTTTTGGGTCGCACCACAGTTCTCCCTCCAACGAGCTCGCTTCCCGACCTATACCTCCGGAAAACGTGTCAGGGAGCATGCCAGGAGTGTGGGTTGAAGTCCTCGGAGCACGAGACCCGAAGATCGAAAGACTTATGACCAATACGGAGCCAAGGGAAGAAACCGTTGGGGGACCGCTTTTTACCCCAGGACGAGAAAACTGAGTCCGGGGCATTCCCGCTCGCGTTTTCTTGGGACGAGCACCGGAAGTCCTCGAGCTCAGCCCGTTTCCTTCGCTGCAAGTGCATTTCCAGTGGTTTCTGACACCGGACGAGCGTTCGCCACTCGTTGGAAGCTTCGGCCATCTTTTGGACCGTTTTGGGTCGCACCACAGTTCTCCCTCCAACGAGCTCGCTTCCCGACCTATACCTCCGGAAAACGTGTCAGGGAGCATGCCAGGAGTGTGGGTTGAAGTCCTCGGAGCACGAGACCCGAAGATCGAAAGACTTATGACCAATACGGAGCAAAGGGAAGAAACCATCGGGGGACCGCTTTTTACCCCAGGACGAGAAAACTGAGTCCGGGGCATTCCCGCTCGCGTTTTCTTGGGACGAGCACCCGAAGTCCTCGAGCTCAGCCCGTTTCCTTCGCTGCAAGTGCATTTCCAGTGGTTTCTGACACCGGACGAGCGTTCGCCACTCGTTGGAAGCTTCGGCCATCTTTTGGACCGTTTTGGGTCGCACCACAGTTCTCCCTCCAACGGCTCGCTTCCCGACCTATACCTCCGGAAAACGTGTCAGGGAGCATGCCAGAAGTGTGGGTTGAAGTCCTCGGAGCACGAGACCCGAAGATCGAAAGACTTATGACCAATACGGAGCAAAGGGAAGAAACCGTCGGGGGACCGCTTTTTACCCCAGGACGAGAAAACTGAGTCCGGGGCATTCCCGCTCGCGTTTTCTTGGGACGAGCACCGGAAGTCCTCGAGCTCAGCCCGTTTCCTTCGCTGCAAGTGCATTTCCAGTGGTTTCTGACACCGGACGAGCGTTCGCCACTCGTTGGAAGCTTCGGCCATCTTTTGGACCGTTTTGGGTCGCACCACAGTTCTCCCTCCAACGACCTCGCTTCCCGACCTATACCTCCGGAAAACGTGTCAGGGAGCATGCCAGGAGTGTGGGTTGAAGTCCTCGGAGCACGAGACCCGAAGATCGAAAGACTTATGACCAATACGGAGCAAAGGGAAGAAACCGTCGGGGGACCGCTTTTTACCCCAGGACGAGAAAACTGAGTCCGGGGCATTCCCGCTCGCGTTTTCTTGGGACGAGCACCGGAAGTCCTCGAGCTCAGCCCGTTTCCTTCGCTGCAAGTGCATTTCCAGTGGTTTCTGACACCGGACGAGCGTTCGCCACTCGTTGGAAGCTTCGGCCATCTTTTGGACCGTTTTGGGTCGCACCACAGTTCTCCCTCCAACGAGCTCGCTTCCCGACCTATACCTCCGGAAAACGTGTCAGGGAGCATGCCAGGAGTGTGGGTTGAAGTCCTCGGAGCACGAGACCCGAAGATCGAAAGACTTATGACCAATACGGAGCAAAGGGAAGAAACCGTCGGGGGACCGCTTTTTACCCCAGGACGAGAAAACTGAGTCCGGGGCATTCCCGCTCGCGTTTTCTTGGGACGAGCACCGGAAGTCCTCGAGCTCAGCCCGTTTCCTTCGCTGCCAGTGCATTTCCAGTGGTTTCTGACACCGGACGAGCGTTCGCCACTCGTTGGAAGCTTCGGCCATCTTTTGGACCGTTTTGGGTCGCACCACTGTTCTCCCTCCAACGAGCTCGCTTCCCGACCTATACCTCCGGAAAACGTGTCAGGGAGCATGCCAGGAGTGTGGGTTGAAGTCCTCGGAGCACGAGACCCGAAGATCGAAAGACTTATGACCAATACGGAGCAAAGGGAAGAAACCGTCGGGGGACCGCTTTTTACCCCAGGACGAGAAAACTGAGTCCGGGGCATTCCCGCTCGCGTTTTCTTGGGACGAGCACCGGAAGTCCTCGAGCTCAGCCCGTTTCCTTCGCTGCAAGTGCATTTCCAGTGGTTTCTGACACCGGACGAGCGTTCGCCACTCGTTGGAAGCTTCGGCCATCTTTTGGACCGTTTTGGGACGCACCACAGTTCTCCCTCCAACGAGCTCTCTTCCCGACCTATACCTCCGGAAAACGTGTCAGGGAGAATGCCAGGCGTGTGGGTTGAAGTCCTCGGAGCACGAGACCCGAAGATCGAAAGACTTATGACCAATACGGAGCAAAGGGAAGAAACCGTCGGGGGACCGCTTTTTACCCCAGGACGAGAAAACTGAGTCCGGGGCATTCCCGCTCGCGTTTTCTTGGGACGAGCACCGGAAGTCCTCGAGCTCAGCCCGTTTCCTTCGCTGCAAGTGCATTTCCAGTGGTTTCGGACACCGGACGAGCGTTCGCCACTCGTTGGAAGCTTCGGCCATCTTTTGGACCGTTTTGGGTCGCACCACAGTTCTCCCTCCAACGAGCTCGCTTCCCGACCTATACCTCCGGAAACCGTGTCAGGGAGCATGCCAGGAGTCTGGGTTGAAGTCCTCGGAGCACGAGACCCGAAGATCGAAAGACTTATGACCAATACGGAGCAAAGGGAAGAAACCGTCGGGGGACCGCTTTTTACCCCAGGACGAGAAAACTGAGTCCGGGGCATTCCCGCTCGCGTTTTCTTGGGACGAGCACCGGAAGTCCTCGAGCTCAGCCCGTTTCCTTCGCTGCAAGTGCATTTCCAGTGGTTTCTGACACCGGACGAGCGTTCGCCACTCGTTGGAAGCTTCGGCCATCTTTTGGACCGTTTTGGGTCGCACCACAGTTCTCCCTCCAACGAGCTCGCTTCCCGACCTATACCTCCGGAAAACGTGTCAGGGAGCATGCCAGGAGTGTGGGTTGAAGTCCTCGGAGCACGAGACCCGAAGATCGAAAGACTTATGACCAATACGGAGCAAAGGGAAGAAACCGTCGGGGGACCGCTTTTTACCCCAGGACGAGAAAACTGAGTCCGGGGCATTCCCGCTCGCGTTTTCTTGGGACGAGCACCGGAAGTCCTCGAGCTCAGCCCGTTTCCTTCGCTGCAAGTGCATTTCCAGTGGTTTCTGACACCGGACGAGCGTTCGCCACTCGTTGGAAGCTTCGGCCATCTTTTGGACCGTTTTGGGTCGCACCACAGTTCTCCCTCCAACGAGCTCGCTTCCCGACCTATACCTCCGGAAAACGTGTCAGGGAGCATGCCAGGAGTGTGGGATGAAGTCCTCGGAGCACGAGACCCGAAGATCGAAAGACTTATGACCAATACGGAGCAAAGGGAAGAAACCGTCGGGGGACCGCTTTTTACCCCAGGAAGAGAAAACTGAGTCCGGGGCATTCCCGCTCGCGTTTTCTTGGGACGAGCACCGGAAGTCCTCGAGCTCAGCCCGTTTCGTTCGCTGCAAGTGCATTTCCAGTGGTTTCTGACACCGGACGAGCGTTCGCCCCTCGTTGGAAGCTTCGGCCATCTTTTGGACCGTTTTGGGTCGCACCACAGTTCTCCCTCCAACGAGCTCGCTTCCCGACCTATACCTCCGAAAAACGTGTCAGGGAGCATGCCAGGAGTGTGGGTTGAAGTCCTCGGAGCACGAGACCCGAAGATCGAAAGACTTATGACCAATACGGAGCAAAGGGAAGAAACCGTCGGGGGACCGCTTTTTACCCCAGGACGAGAAAACTGAGTCCGGGGCATTCCCGCTCGCGTTTTCTTGGGACGAGCACCGGAAGTCCTCGAGCTCAGCCCGTTTCCTTCGCTGCAAGTGCATTTCCAGTGGTTTCTGACACCGGACGAGCGTTCGCCACTCGTTGGAAGCTTCGGCCATCTTTTGGACCGTTTTGGGTCGCACCACATTTCTCCCTCCAACGAGCTCGCTTCCCGACCTATACCTCCGGAAAACGTGTCAGGGAGCATGCCAGGAGTGTGGGTTGAAGTCCTCGGAGCACGAGACCCGAAGATCGAAAGACTTATGGCCAATACGGAGCAAAGGGAAGAAACCGTCGGGGGACCGCTTTTTACCCCAGGACGAGAAAACTGAGTCCGGGGCATTCCCGCTCGCGCTTTCTTGGGACGAGCACCGGAAGTCCTCGAGCTCAGCCCGTTTCCTTCGCTGCAAGTGCATTTCCAGTGGTTTCTGACACCGGACGAGCGTTCGCCACTCGTTGGAAGCTTCGGCCATCTTTTGGACCGTTTTGGGTCGCACCACAGTTCTCCCTCCAACGAGCTCGCTTCCCGACCTATACCTCCGGAAAACGTGTCAGGGAGCATGCCAGGAGTGTGGGATGAAGTCCTCGGAGCACGAGACCCGAAGATCGAAAGACTTATGACCAATACGGAGCAAAGGGAAGAAACCGTCGGGGGACCGCTTTTTACCCCAGGACGAGAAAACTGAGTCCGGGGCATTCCCGCTCGCGTTTTCTTGGGACGAGCACCGGAAGTCCTCGAGCTCAGCCCGTTTCGTTCGCTGCAAGTGCATTTCCAGTGGTTTCTGACACCGGACGAGCGTTCGCCACTCGTTGGAAGCTTCGGCCATCTTTTGGACCGTTTTGGGTCGCACCACAGTTCTCCCTCCAACGAGCTCGCTTCCCGACCTATACCTCCGAAAAACGTGTCAGGGAGCATGCCAGGAGTGTGGGTTGAAGTCCTCGGAGCACGAGACCCGAAGATCGAAAGACTTACGACCAATACGGAGCAAAGGGAAGAAACCGTCGGGGGACCGCTTTTTACCCCAGGACGAGAAAACTGAGTCCGGGGCATTCCCGCTCGCGTTTTCTTGGGACGAGCACCGGAAGTCCTCGAGCTCAGACCGTTTCCTTCGCTGCAAGTGCATTTCCAGTGGTTTCTGACACCGGACGAGCGTTCGCCACTCGTTGGAAGCTTCGGCCATCTTTTGGACCGTTTTGGGTCGTACCACAGTTCTCCCTCCAACGAGCTCGCTTCCCGACCTATACCTCCGGAAAACGTGTCAGGGAGCATGCCAGGAGTGTGGGTTGAAGTCCTCGGAGCACGAGACCCGAAGATCGAAAGACTTATGACCAATACGGAGCAAAGGGAAGAAACCGTCGGGGGACCGCTTTTTACCCCAGGACGAGAAAACTGAGTCCGGGGCATTCCCGCTCGCGTTTTCTTGGGACGAGCACCGGAAGTCCTCGAGCTCAGCCCGTTTCCTTCGCTGCAAGTGCATTTCCAGTGGTTTCTGACACCGGACGAGCGCTCGCCACTCGTTGGAAGCTTCGGCCATCTTTTGGACCGTTTTGGGTCGCACCACAGTTCTCCCTCCAACGAGCTCGCTTCCCGACCTATACCTCCGGAAAACGTGTCAGGGAGCATGCCAGGAGTGTGGGTTGAAGTCCTCGGAGCACGAGACCCGAAGATCGAAAGACTTATGACCAATACGGAGCAAAGGGAAGAAACCGTCGTGGGACCGCTTTTTACCCCAGGACGAGAAAACTAAGTCCGGGGCATTCCCGCTCGCGTTTTCTTGGGACGAGCACCGGAAGTCCTCGAGCTCCGCCCGTTTCCTTCGCTGCAAGTGCATTTCCAGTGGTTTCTGACACCGGACGAGCGCTCGCCACTCGTTGGAAGCTTCGGCCATCTTTTGGACAGTTTTGGGTCGCACCACAGTTCTCCATCCAACGAGCTCGCTTCCACACCTATACCTCCGGAAAACGTGTCAGGGAGCATGCCAAGAGTGTGGGTTGAAGTCCTCGGAGCACGAGACCCGAAGATCGAAAGACTTATGACCTATACGGAGCAAAGGGAAGAAACCGTCGCGGGACCGCTTTTTACCCCAGGACGAGAAAACTGAGTCCGGGGCATTCCCGCTCGCGTTTTCTTGGGACGAGCACCGGAAGTCCTCGAGCTCAGCCCGTTTCCTTCGCTGCAAGTGCATTTCCAGTGGTTTCTGACACCGGACGAGCGCTCGCCACTCGTTGGAAGCTTCGCCCATCTTTTGGACCGTTTTGGGTCGCACCACAGTTCTCCCTCCAACGAGCTCGCTTCCAGACCTATACCTCCGGAAAACGTGTCAGGGAGCATGCCAGGAGTGTGGGTTGAAGTCCTCGGAGCACGAGACCCGAAGATCGAAAGACTTATGACCAATACGGAGCAAAGGGAAGAAACCGTCGGGGGACCGCTTTTTACCCCAGGACGAGAAAACTGAGTCCGGGGCATTCCCGCTCGCGTTTTCTTGGGACGAGCACCGGAAGTACTCGGGCTCAGCCCGTTTCCTTCGCTGCAAGTGCATTTCCAGTGGTTTCTGACACCGGACGAGCGTTCGCCACTCGTTGGAAGCTTCGGCCATCTTTTGGACCGTTTTGGGTCGCACCACAGTTCTCCCTCCAACGAGCTCGCTTCCCGACCTATACCTCCGGAAAACGTGTCAGGGAGCATGCCAGGAGTGTGGGTTGAAGTCCTCGGAGCACGAGACCCGAAGATCGAAAGACTTACGACCAATACGGAGCAAAGGGAAGAAACCGTCGGGGGACCACTTTTTACCCCAGGACGAGAAAACTGAGTCCGGGGCATTCCCGCTCGCGTTTTCTTGGGACGAGCACCGGAAGTCCTCGAGCTCAGCCCGTTTCCTTCGCTGCAAGTGCATTTCCAGTGGTTTCTGACATCGGACGAGCGTTCGCCACTCGTTGGAAGCTTCGGCCATCTTTTGGACCGTTTTGGGTCGCACCACAGTTCTCCCTCCAACGAGCTCGCTTCCAGACCTATACCTCCAGAAAACGTGTCAGGGAGCATGCCAGGAGTGTGGGTTGAAGTCCTCGGAGCACGAGACCCGAAGATCGAAAGACTTATGACCAATACGGAGCAAAGGGAAGAAACCGTCGGGGGACCGCTTTTTACCCCAGGACGAGAAAACTGAGTCCGGGGCATTCCCGCTCGCGTTTTCTTGGGACGAGCACCGGAAGTCCTCGAGCTCAGCCCGTTTCCTTCGCTGCAAGTGCATTTCCAGTGGTTTCTGACACCGGACGAGCGTTCGCCACTCGTTGGAAGCTTCGGCCATCTTTTGGACCGTTTTGGGTCGCACCACAGTTCTCCCTCCAACGAGCTCGCTTCCCGACCTATACCTCCGGAAAACGTGTCAGGGAGCATGCCAGGAGTGTGGGTTGAAGTCCTCGGAGCACGAGACCCGAAGATCGAAAGACTTATGACCAATGCGGAGCAAAGGGAAGAAACCGTCGGGGGACCGCTTTTTACCCCAGGACGAGAAAACTGAGTTCGAGGCATTCCCGCTCGCGTTTTCTTGGGACGAGCACCGGAAGTCCTCGAGCTCAGCCCGTTTCCTTCGCTGCAAGTGCATTTCCAGTGGTTTCTGACACCGGACGAGCGTTCGCCACTCGTTGGAAGCTTCGGCCATCTTTTGGACCGTTTTGGGTCGCACCACAGTTCTCCCTCCAACGAGCTCGCTTCCCGACCTATACCTCCGGAAAACGTGTCAGGGAGCATGCTAGGAGTGTGGGTTGAAGTCCTCGGAGCACGAGACCCGAAGATCGAAAGACTTACGACCAATACGGAGCAAAGGGAAGAAACCGTCGGGGGACCGCTTTTTACCCCAGGACGAGAAAACTGAGTCCGGGGCATTCCCGCTCGCGTTTTCTTGGGACGAGCACCGGAAGTCCTCGAGCTCAGCCCGTTTCCTTCGCTGCAAGTGCATTTCCAAAGGTTTCTGATACCGGACGAGCGTTCGCCACTCGTTGGAAGCTTCGGCCATCTTTTGGACCGTTTTGGGTCGCACCACAGTTCTCCCTCCAACGAGCTCGCTTCCCGACCTATACCTCCGGAAAACGTGTCAGGGAGCATGCCAGGAGTGTGGGTTGAAGTCCTCGGAGCACGAGACCCGAAGATCGAAAGACTTATGACCAATACGGAGCAAAGGGAAGAAACCGTCGGGGGACCGCTTTTTAGCCCAGGACGAGAAAACTGAGTCCGGGGCATTCCCGCTCGCGTTTTCTTAGGACGAGCACCGGAAGTCCTCGAGCTCAGCCCGTTTCCTTCGCTGCAAGTGCATTTCCAGTGGTTTCTGACACCGGACGAGCGTTCGCCACTCGTTGGAAGCTTCGGCCATCTTTTGGACCGTTTTGGGTCGCACCACAGTTCTCCCTCCAACGAGCTCGCTTCCAGACCTATACCTCCGGAAAACGAGTCAGGGAGCATGCCAGGAGTGTGGGTTGAAGTCCTCGGAGCACGAGACCCGAAGATCGAAAGACTTATGACCAATACGGAGCAAAGGGAAGAAACCGTCGGGGGACCGCTTTTTACCCCAGGACGAGAAAACTGAGTCCGGGGCATTCCCGCTCGCGTTTTCTTGGGACGAGCACCGGAAGTCGTCGAGCTCAGCCCGTTTCCTTCGCTGCAAGTGCATTTCCAGTGGTTTCTGACACCGGACGAGCGTTCGCCACTCGTTGGAAGCTTCGGCCATCTTTTGGACCGTTTTGGGTCGCACCACAGTTCTCCCTCCAACGAGCTCGCTTTCCGACCTATACCTCCGGAAAACGTGTCAGGGAGCATGCCAGGAGTGTGGGTTGAAGTCCTCGGAGAACGAGACCCGAAGATCGAAAGACTTATGACCAATACGGAGCAAAGGGAAGAAACCGTCGGGGGACCGCTTTTTAGCCCAGGACGAGAAAACTGAGTCCGGGGCATTCCCGCTCGCGTTTTCTTGGCACGAGCACCGGAAGTCCTCGAGCTCAGCCCGTTTCCTTCACTGCAAGTGCATTTCCAGTGGTTTCTGACACCGGACGAGTGTTCGCCACTCGTTGGAAGCTTCGGCCATCTTTTGGACCGTTTTGGGTCGCACCACAGTTCTCCCTCCAACGAGCTCGCTTCCCGACCTATACCTCCGGAAAACGTGTCAGGGAGCATGCCAGGAGTGTGGGTTGAAGTCCTCGGAGCACGAGACCCGAAGATCGAAAGACTTACGACCAATACGGAGCAAAGGGAAGAAACCGTCGGGGGACCGCTTTTTACCCCAGGACGAGAAAACTCAGTCCGGGGCATTCCCGCTCTCGTTTTCTTGGGACGAGCACCGGAAGTCCTCGAGCTCAGCCCGTTTCCTTCGCTGCAAGTGCATTTCCAGTTGTTTCTGACACCGGACGAGCGCTCGCCACTCGTTGGAAGCTTCGGCCATCTTTTGGACTGTTTTGGGTCGCACCACAGTTCTCCCTCCAACGAGCTCGCTTCCCGACCTATACCTCCGGAAAACGTGTCAGGGAGCATGCCAGGAGTGTGGGTTGAAGTCCTCGGAGCACGAGACCCGAAGATCGAAAGACTTATGACCAATACGGAGCAAAGGGAAGAAACCGTCGGGGGACCGCTTTTTACCCCAGGACGAGAAAACTGAGTCCGGGGCATTCCCGCTCGCGTTTTCTTGGGACGAGCACCGGAAGTCCTCGAGCTCAGCCCGTTTCCTTCGCTGCAAGTGCATTTCCAGTGGTTTCTGACACCGGACGAGCGTTCGCCACTCGTTGGAAGCTTCGGCCATCTTTTGGACCGTTTTGGGTCGCACCACAGTTCTCCCTCCAACGAGCTCGCTTCCCGACCTATACCTCCGGAAAACGTGTCAGGGAGCATGCCAGGAGTGTGGGTTGAAGTCCTCGGAGCACGAGACCCGAACATCGAAAGACTTATGACCAATACGGAGCAAAGGGAAGAAACCGTCGGGGGACCGCTTTTTACCCCAGGACGAGAAAACTGAGTCCGGGGCATTCCCGCTCGCGTTTTCTTGGGACGAGCACCGGAAGTCCTCGAGCTCAGCCCGTTTCCTTCGCTGCAAGTGCATTTCCAGTGGTTTCTGACACCGGACGAGCGTTCGCCACTCGTTGGAAGCTTCGGCCATCTTTTGGACCGTTTTGGGTCGCACCACAGTTCTCCCTCCAACGAGCTCGCTTCCCGACCTATACCTCCGGAAAACGTGTCAGGGAGCATGCCAGGAGCGTGGGTTGAAGTCCTCGGAGCACGAGACCTGAAGATCGAAAGACTTATGACCAATACGGAGCAAAGGGAAGAAACCGTCGGGGGACCGCTTTTTACCCCAGGACGAGAAAACTGAGTCTGGGGCATTCCCGCTCGCGTTTTCTTGGGACGAGCACCGGAAGTCCTCGAGCTCAGCCCGTTTCCTTCGCTGCAAGTGCATTTCCAGTGGTTTCTGACACCGGACGAGCGTTCGCCACTCGTTGGAAGCTTCGGCCATCTTTTGGACCGTTTTGGGTCGCACCACAGTTCTCCCTCCAACGAGCTCGCTTCCCGACCTATACCTCCGGAAAACGTGTCAGGGAGCATGCCAGGAGCGTGGGTTGAAGTCCTCGGAGCACGAGACCCGAAGATCGAAAGACTTATGACCAATACGGAGCAAAGGGAAGAAACCGTCGGGGGACCGCTTTTTACCCCAGGACGAGAAAACTGAGTCCGGGGCATTCCCGCTCGCGTTTTCTTGGGACGAGCACCGGAAGTCCTCGAGCTCAGCCCGTTTCCTTCGCTGCAAGTGCATTTCCAGTGGTTTCTGACACCGGACGAGCGTTCGCCACTCGTTGGAAGCTTCGGCCATCTTTTGGACCGTTTTGGGTCGCACCACAGTTCTCCCTCCAACGAGCTCGCTTCCCGACCTATACCTCCGGAAAACGTGTCAGGGAGCATGCCAGGAGCGTGGGTTGAAGTCCTCGGAGCACGAGACCCGAAGATCGAAAGACTTATGACCAATACGGAGCAAAGGGAAGAAACCGTCGGGGGACCGCTTTTTACCCCAGGACGAGAAAACTGAGTCCGGGGCATTCCCGCTCGCGTTTTCTTGGGACGAGCACCGGAAGTCCTCGAGCTCAGCCCGTTTCCTTCGCTGCAAGTGCATTTCCAGTGGTTTCTGACACCGGACGAGCGTTCGCCACTCGTTGGAAGCTTCGGCCATCTTTTGGACCGTTTTGGGTCGCACCACAGTTCTCCCTCCAACGAGCTCGCTTCCAGACCTATACCTCCAGAAAACGTGTCAGGGAGCATGCCAGGAGTGTGGGTTGAAGTCCTCGGAGCACGAGACCCGAAGATCGAAAGACTTATGACCAATACGGAGCAAAGGGAAGAAACCGTCGGGGGACCGCTTTTTACCCCAGGACGAGAAAACTGAGTCCGGGGCATTCCCGCTCGCGTTTTCTTGGGACGAGCACCGAAAGTCCTCGAGCTCAGCCCGTTTCCTTCGCTGCAAGTGCATTTCCAGTGGTTTCTGACACCGGACGAGCGTTCGCCACTCGTTGGAAGCTTCGGCCATCTTTTGGACCGTTTTGGGTCGCACCACAGTTCTCCCTCCAACGAGCTCGCTTCCCGACCTATACCTCCGGAAAACGTGTCAGGGAGCATGCCAGGAGTGTGGGTTGAAGTCCTCGGAGCACGAGACCCGAAGATCGAAAGACTTATGACCAATGCGGAGCAAAGGGAAGAAACCGTCGGGGGACCGCTTTTTACCCCAGGACGAGAAAACTGAGTTCGGGGCATTCCCGCTCGCGTTTTCTTGGGACGAGCACCAGAAGTCCTCGACCTCAGCCCGTTTCCTTCGCTGCAAGTGCATTTCCAGTGGTTTCTGACACCGGACGAGCGTTCGCCACTCGTTGGAAGCTTCGGCCATCTTTTGGACCGTTTTGGGTCGCACCACAGTTCTCCCTCCAACGAGCTCGCTTCCCGACCTATACCTCCGGAAAACGTGTCAGGGAGCATGCTAGGAGTGTGGGTTGAAGTCCTCGGAGCACGAGACCCGAAGATCGAAAGACTTACGACCAATACGGAGCAAAGGGAAGAAACCGTCGGGGGACCGCTTTTTACCCCAGGACGAGAAAACTGAGTCCGGGGCATTCCCGCTCGCGTTTTCTTGGGACGAGCACCGGAAGTCCTCGAGCTCAGCCCGTTTCCTTCGCTGCAAGTGCATTTCCAAAGGTTTCTGATACCGGACGAGCGTTCGCCACTCGTTGGAAGCTTCGGCCATCTTTTGGACCGTTTTGGGTCGCACCACAGTTCTCCCTCCAACGAGCTCGCTTCCCGACCTATACCTCCGGAAAACGTGTCAGGGAGCATGCCAGGAGTGTGGGTTGAAGTCCTCGGAGCACGAGACCCGAAGATCGAAAGACTTATGACCAATACGGAGCAAAGGGAAGAAACCGTCGGGGGACCGCTTTTTAGCCCAGGACGAGAAAACTGAGTCCGGGGCATTCCCGCTCGCGTTTTCTTAGGACGAGCACCGGAAGTCCTCGAGCTCAGCCCGTTTCCTTCGCTGCAAGTGCATTTCCAGTGGTTTCTGACACCGGACGAGCGTTCGCCACTCGTTGGAAGCTTCGGCCATCTTTTGGACCGTTTTGGGTCGCACCACAGTTCTCCCTCCAACGAGCTCGCTTCCAGACCTATACCTCCGGAAAACGTGTCAGGGAGCATGCCAGGAGTGTGGGTTGAAGTCCTCGGAGCACGAGACCCGAAGATCGAAAGACTTATGACCAATACGGAGCAAAGGGAAGAAACCGTCGGGGGACCGCTTTTTACCCCAGGACGAGAAAACTGAGTCCGGGGCATTCCCGCTCGCGTTTTCTTGGGACGAGCACCGGAAGTCCTCGAGCTCAGCCCGTTTCCTTCGCTGCAAGTGCATTTCCAGTGGTTTCTGACACCGGACGAGCGTTCGCCACTCGTTGGAAGCTTCGGCCATCTTTTGGACCGTTTTGGGTCGCACCACAGTTCTCCCTCCAACGAGCTCGCTTTCCGACCTATACCTCCGGAAAACGTGTCAGGGAGCATGCCAGGAGTGTGGGTTGAAGTCCTCGGAGCACGAGACCCGAAGATCGAAAGACTTATGACCAATACGGAGCAAAGGGAAGAAACCGTCGGGGGACCGCTTTTTACCCCAGGACGAGAAAACTGAGTCCGGGGCATTCCCGCTCGCGTTTTCTTGGGACGAGCACCGAAAGTCCTCGAGCTCAGCCCGTTTCCTTCGCTGCAAGTGCATTTCCAGTGGTTTCTGACACCGGACGAGCGTTCGCCACTCGTTGGAAGCTTCGGCCATCTTTTGGACCGTTTTGGGTCGCACCACAGTTCTCCCTCCAACGAGCTCGCTTCCCGACCTATACCTCCGGAAAACGTGTCAGGGAGCATGCCAGGAGTGTGGGTTGAAGTCCTCGGAGCACGAGACCCGAAGATCGAAAGACTTATGACCAATGCGGAGCAAAGGGAAGAAACCGTCGGGGGACCGCTTTTTACCCCAGGACGAGAAAACTGAGTTCGGGGCATTCCCGCTCGCGTTTTCTTGGGACGAGCACCAGAAGTCCTCGACCTCAGCCCGTTTCCTTCGCTGCAAGTGCATTTCCAGTGGTTTCTGACACCGGACGAGCGTTCGCCACTCGTTGGAAGCTTCGGCCATCTTTTGGACCGTTTTGGGTCGCACCACAGTTCTCCCTCCAACGAGCTCGCTTCCCGACCTATACCTCCGGAAAACGTGTCAGGGAGCATGCTAGGAGTGTGGGTTGAAGTCCTCGGAGCACGAGACCCGAAGATCGAAAGACTTACGACCAATACGGAGCAAAGGGAAGAAACCGTCGGGGGACCGCTTTTTACCCCAGGACGAGAAAACTGAGTCCGGGGCATTCCCGCTCGCGTTTTCTTGGGACGAGCACCGGAAGTCCTCGAGCTCAGCCCGTTTCCTTCGCTGCAAGTGCATTTCCAAAGGTTTCTGATACCGGACGAGCGTTCGCCACTCGTTGGAAGCTTCGGCCATCTTTTGGACCGTTTTGGGTCGCACCACAGTTCTCCCTCCAACGAGCTCGCTTCCCGACCTATACCTCCGGAAAACGTGTCAGGGAGCATGCCAGGAGTGTGGGTTGAAGTCCTCGGAGCACGAGACCCGAAGATCGAAAGACTTATGACCAATACGGAGCAAAGGGAAGAAACCGTCGGGGGACCGCTTTTTAGCCCAGGACGAGAAAACTGAGTCCGGGGCATTCCCGCTCGCGTTTTCTTAGGACGAGCACCGGAAGTCCTCGAGCTCAGCCCGTTTCCTTCGCTGCAAGTGCATTTCCAGTGGTTTCTGACACCGGACGAGCGTTCGCCACTCGTTGGAAGCTTCGGCCATCTTTTGGACGGTTTTGGGTCGCACCACAGTTCTCCCTCCAACGAGCTCGCTTCCAGACCTATACCTCCGGAAAACGTGTCAGGGAGCATGCCAGGAGTGTGGGTTGAAGTCCTCGGAGCACGAGACCCGAAGATCGAAAGACTTATGACCAATACCGAGCAAAGGGAAGAAACCGTCGGGGGACCGCTTTTTACCCCAGGACGAGAAAACTGAGTCCGGGGCATTCCCGCTCGCGTTTTCTTGGGACGAGCACCGGAAGTCCTCGAGCTCAGCCCGTTTCCTTCGCTGCAAGTGCATTTCCAGTGGTTTCTGACACCGGACGAGCGTTCGCCACTCGTTGGAAGCTTCGGCCATCTTTTGGACCGTTTTGGGTCGCACCACAGTTCTCCCTCCAACGAGCTCGCTTTCCGACCTATACCTCCGGAAAACGTGTCAGGGAGCATGCCAGGAGTGTGGGTTGAAGTCCTCGGAGCACGAGACCCGAAGATCGAAAGACTTATGACCAATACGGAGCAAAGGGAAGAAACCGTCGGGGGACCGCTTTTTAGCCCAGGACGAGAAAACTGAGTCCGGGGCATTCCCGCTCGCGTTTTCTTGGGACGAGCACCGGAAGTCCTCGAGCTCAGCCCGTTTCCTTCACTGCAAGTGCATTTCCAGTGGTTTCTGACACCGGACGAGCGTTCGCCACTCGTTGGAAGCTTCGGCCATCTTTTGGACCGTTTTGGGTCGCACCACAGTTCTCCCTCCAACGAGCTCGCTTCCCGACCTATACCTCCGGAAAACGTGTCAGGGAGCATGCCAGGAGTGTGGGTTGAAGTCCTCGGAGCACGAGACCCGAAGATCGAAAGACTTACGACCAATACGGAGCAAAGGGAAGAAACCGTCGGGGGACCGCTTTTTACCCCAGGACGAGAAAACTCAGTCCGGGGCATTCCCGCTCTCGTTTTCTTGGGACGAGCACCGGAAGTCCTCGAGCTCAGCCCGTTTCCTTCACTGCAAGTGCATTTCCAGTGGTTTCTGACACCGGACGAGCGTTCGCCACTCGTTGGAAGCTTCGGCCATCTTTTGGACCGTTTTGGGTCGCACCACAGTTCTCCCTCCAACGAGCTCGCTTCCCGACCTATACCTCCGGAAAACGTGTCAGGGAGCATGCCAGGAGTGTGGGTTGAAGTCCTCGGAGCACGAGACCCGAAGATCGAAAGACTTACGACCAATACGGAGCAAAGGGAAGAAACCGTCGGGGGACCGCTTTTTACCCCAGGACGAGAAAACTCAGTCCGGGGCATTCCCGCTCTCGTTTTCTTGGGACGAGCACCGGAAGTCCTCGAGCTCAGCCCGTTTCCTTCGCTGCAAGTGCATTTCCAGTTGTTTCTGACACCGGACGAGCGCTCGCCACTCGTTGGAAGCTTCGGCCATCTTTTGGACTGTTTTGGGTCGCACCACAGTTCTCCCTCCAACGAGCTCGCTTCCCGACCTATACCTCCGGAAAACGTGTCAGGGAGCATGCCAGGAGTGTGGGTTGAAGTCCTCGGAGCACGAGACCCGAAGATCGAAAGACTTATGACCAATACCGAGCAAAGGGAAGAAACCGTCGGGGGACCGCTTTTTACCCCAGGACGAGAAAACTGAGTCCGGGGCATTCCCGCTCGCGTTTTCTTGGGACGAGCACCGGAAGTCCTCGAGCTCAGCCCGTTTCCTTCGCTGCAAGTGCATTTCCAGTGGTTTCTGACACCGGACGAGCGTTCGCCACTCGTTGGAAGCTTCGGCCATCTTTTGGACCGTTTTGGGTCGCACCACAGTTCTCCCTCCAACGAGCTTGCTTCCCGACCTATACCTCCGGAAAACGTGTCAGGGAGCATGCCAGGAGTGTGGGTTGAAGTCCTCGGAGCACGAGACCCGAACATCGAAAGACTTATGACCAATACGGAGCAAAGGGAAGAAACCGTCGGGGGACCGCTTTTTACCCCAGGACGAGAAAACTGAGTCCGGGGCATTCCCGCTCGCGTTTTCTTGGGACGAGCACCGAAAGTCCTCGAGCTCAGCCCGTTTCCTTCGCTGCAAGTGCATTTCCAGTGGTTTCTGACACCGGACGAGCGTTCGCCACTCGTTGGAAGCTTCGGCCATCTTTTGGACCGTTTTGGGTCGCACCACAGTTCTCCCTCCAACGAGCTCGCTTCCCGACCTATACCTCCGGAAAACGTGTCAGGGAGCATGCCAGGAGCGTGGGTTGAAGTCCTCGGAGCACGAGACCCGAAGATCAAAAGACTTATGACCAATACGGAGCAAAGGGAAGAAACCGTCGGGGGACCGCTTTTTACCCCAGGACGAGAAAACTGAGTCCGGGGCATTCCCGCTCGCGTTTTCTTGGGACGAGCACCGGAAGTCCTCGAGCTCAGCCCGTTTCCTTCGCTGCAAGTGCATTTCCAGTGGTTTCTGACACCGGACGAGCGTTCGCCACTCGTTGGAAGCTTCGGCCATCTTTTGGACCGTTTTGGGACGCACCACAATTCTCCCTCCAACGAGCTCGCTTCCCGACCTATACCTCCGGAAAACGTGTCAGGGAGCATGCCAGGAGCGTGGGTTGAAGTCCTCGGAGCACGAGACCCGAAGATCGAAAGACTTATGACCAATACGGAGCAAAGGGAAGAAACCGTCGGGGGACCGCTTTTTACCCCAGGACGAGAAAACTGAGTCTGGGGCATTCCTGCTCGCGTTTTCTTGGGACGAGCACCGGAAGTCCTCGAGCTCAGCCCGTTTCCTTCGCTGCAAGTGCATTTCCAGTGGTTTCTGACACCGGACGAGCGTTCGCCACTCGTTGGAAGCTTCGGCCATCTTTTGGACCGTTTTGGGTCGCACCACAGTTCTCCCTCCAACGAGCTCGCTTCCCGACCTATACCTCCGGAAAACGTGTCAGGGAGCATGCCAGGAGTGTGGGTTGAAGTCCTCGGAGCACGAGACCCGAAGATCGAAAGACTTATGACCAATACCGAGCAAAGGGAAGAAACCGTCGGGGGACCGCTTTTTACCCCAGGACGAGAAAACTGAGTCCGGGGCATTCCCGCTCGCGTTTTCTTGGGATGAGCACCGGAAGTCCTCGAGCTCAGCCCGTTTCCTTCGCTGCAAGTGCATTTCCAGTGGTTTCTGACACCGGACGATCGTTCGCCACTCGTTGGAAGCTTCGGCCATCTTTTGGACCGTTTTGGGTCGCACCACAGTTCTCCCTCCAACGAGCTCGCTTCCCGACCTATACCTCCGGAAAACGTGTCAGGGAGCATGCCAGGAGTGTGGGTTGAAGTCCTCGGAGCACGAGACCCGAAGATCGAAAGACTTATGACCAATACGGAGCAAAGGGAAGAAACCGTCGGGGGACCGCTTTTTACCCCAGGACGAGAAAACTGAGTCCGGGGCATTCCCGCTCGCGTTTTCTTGGGACGAGCACCGGAAGTCCTCGAGCTCAGCCCGTTTCCTTCGCTGCAAGTGCATTTCCAGTGGTTTCTGACACCGGACGAGCGTTCGCCACTCGTTGGAAGCTTCGGCCATCTTTTGGACCGTTTTGGGTCGCACCACAGTTCTCCCTCCAACGAGCTCGCTTCCCGACCTATACCTCCGGAAAACGTGTCAGGGAGCATGCCAGGAGCGTGGGTTGAAGTCCTCGGAGCACGAGACCCGAAGATCGAAAGACTTATGACCAATACGGAGCAAAGGGAAGAAACCGTCGGGGGACCGCTTTTTACCCCAGGACGAGAAAACTGAGTCTGGGGCATTCCCGCTCGCGTTTTCTTGGGACGAGCACCGGAAGTCCTCGAGCTCAGCCCGTTTCCTTTGCTGCAAGTGCATTTCCAGTGGTTTCTGACACCGGACGAGCGTTCGCCACTCGTTGGAAGCTTCGGCCATCTTTTGGACCGTTTTGGGTCGCACCACAGTTCTCCCTCCAACGAGCTCGCTTCCCGACCTATACCTCCGGAAAACGTGTCAGGGAGCATGCCAGGAGCGTGGGTTGAAGTCCTCGGAGCACGAGACCCGAAGATCGAAAGACTTATGACCAATACGGAGCAAAGGGAAGAAACCGTCGGGGGACCGCTTTTTACCCCAGGACGAGAAAACTGAGTCCGGGGCATTCCCGCTCGCGTTTTCTTGGGACGAGCACCGGAAGTCCTCGAGCTCAGCCCGTTTCCTTCGCTGCAAGTGCATTTCCAGTGGTTTCTGACACCGGACGAGCGTTCGCCACTCGTTGGAAGCTTCGGCCATCTTTTGGACCGTTTTGGGTCGCACCACAGTTCTCCCTCCAACGAGCTCGCTTCCCGACCTATACCTCCGGAAAACGTGTCAGGGAGCATGCCAGGAGTGTGGGTTGAAGTCCTCGGAGCACGAGACCCGAAGATCGAAAGACTTATGACCAATACCGAGCAAAGGGAAGAAACCGTCGGGGGACCGCTTTTTACCCCAGGACGAGAAAACTGAGTCCGGGGCATTCCCGCTCGCGTTTTCTTGGGACGAGCACCGGAAGTCCTCGAGCTCAGCCCGTTTCCTTCGCTGCAAGTGCATTTCCAGTGGTTTCTGACACCGGACGAGCGTTCGCCACTCGTTGGAAGCTTCGGCCATCTTTTGGACCGTTTTGGGTCGCACCACAGTTCTCCCTCCAACGAGCTCGCTTCCCGACCTATACCTCCGGAAAACGTGTCAGGGAGCATGCCAGGAGTGTGGGTTGAAGTCCTCGGAGCACGAGACCCGAAGATCGAAAGACTTATGACCAATACGGAGCAAAGGGAAGAAACCGTCGGGGGACCGCTTTTTACCCCAGGACGAGAAAACTGAGTCCGGGGCATTCCCGCTCGCGTTTTCTTGGGACGAGCACCGGAAGTCCTCGAGCTCAGCCCGTTTCCTTCGCTGCAAGTGCATTTCCAGTGGTTTCTGACACCGGACGAGCGTTCGCCACTCGTTGGAAGCTTCGGCCATCTTTTGGACCGTTTTGGGTCGCACCACAGTTCTCCCTCCAACGAGCTCGCTTCCCGACCTATACCTCCGGAAAACGTGTCAGGGAGCATGCCAGGAGCGTGGGTTGAAGTCCTCGGAGCACGAGACCCGAAGATCGAAAGACTTATGACCAATACGGAGCAAAGGGAAGAAACCGTCGGGGGACCGCTTTTTACCCCAGGACGAGAAAACTGAGTCTGGGGCATTCCCGCTCGCGTTTTCTTGGGACGAGCACCGGAAGTCCTCGAGCTCAGCCCGTTTCCTTTGCTGCAAGTGCATTTCCAGTGGTTTCTGACACCGGACGAGCGTTCGCCACTCGTTGGAAGCTTCGGCCATCTTTTGGACCGTTTTGGGTCGCACCACAGTTCTCCCTCCAACGAGCTCGCTTCCCGACCTATACCTCCGGAAAACGTGTCAGGGAGCATGCCAGGAGCGTGGGTTGAAGTCCTCGGAGCACGAGACCCGAAGATCGAAAGACTTATGACCAATACGGAGCAAAGGGAAGAAACCGTCGGGGGACCGCTTTTTACCCCAGGACGAGAAAACTGAGTCCGGGGCATTCCCGCTCGCGTTTTCTTGGGACGAGCACCGGAAGTCCTCGAGCTCAGCCCGTTTCCTTCGCTGCAAGTGCATTTCCAGTGGTTTCTGACACCGGACGAGCGTTCGCCACTCGTTGGAAGCTTCGGCCATCTTTTGGACCGTTTTGGGTCGCACCACAGTTCTCCCTCCAACGAGCTCGCTTCCCGACCTATACCTCCGGAAAACGTGTCAGGGAGCATGCCAGGAGTGTGGGTTGAAGTCCTCGGAGCACGAGACCCGAAGATCGAAAGACTTATGACCAATACGGAGCAAAGGGAAGAAACCGTCGGGGGACCGCTTTTTACCCCAGGACGAGAAAACTGAGTCCGGGGCATTCCCGCTCGCGTTTTCTTGGGACGAGCACCGGAAGTCCTCGAGCTCAGCCCGTTTCGTTCGCTGCAAGTGCATTTCCAGTGGTTTCTGACACCGGACGAGCGTTCGCCACTCGTTGGAAGCTTCGGCCATCTTTTGGACCGTTTTGGGTCGCACCACAGTTCTCCCTCCAACGAGCTCGCTTCCCGACCTATACCTCCGGAAAACGTGTCAGGGAGCATGCCAGGAGTGTGGGTTGAAGTCCTCGGAGCACGAGACCCGAACATCGAAAGACTTATGACCAATACGGAGCAAAGGGAAGAAACCGTCGGGGGACCGCTTTTTACCCCAGGACGAGAAAACTGAGTCCGGGGCATTCCCGCTCGCGTTTTCTTGGGACGAGCACCGGAAGTCCTCGAGCTCAGCCCGTTTCCTTCGCTGCAAGTGCATTTCCAGTGGTTTCTGACACCGGACGAGCGTTCGCCACTCGTTGGAAGCTTCGGCCATCTTTTGGCCCGTTTTGGGTCGCACCACAGTTCTCCCTCCAACGAGCTCGCTTCCCGACCTATACCTCCGGAAAACGTGTCAGGGAGCATGCCAGGAGTGTGGGTTGAAGTCCTCGGAGCACGAGACCCGAAGATCGAAAGACTTATGACCAATACCGAGCAAAGGGAAGAAACCGTCGGGGGACCGCTTTTTACCCCAGGACGAGAAAACTGAGTCCGGGGCATTCCCGCTCGCGTTTTCTTGGGACGAGCACCGGAAGTCCTCGAGCTCAGCCCGTTTCCTTCGCTGCAAGTGCATTTCCAGTGGTTTCTGACACCGGACGAGCGTTCGCCACTCGTTGGAAGCTTCGGCCATCTTTTGGACCGTTTTGGGTCGCACCACAGTTCTCCCTCCAACGAGCTCGCTTCCCGACCTATACCTCCGGAAAACGTGTCAGGGAGCATGCCAGGAGTGTGGGTTGAAGTCCTCGGAGCACGAGACCCGAAGATCGAAAGACTTATGACCAATACGGAGCAAAGGGAAGAAACCGTCGGGGGACCGCTTTTTACCCCAGGACGAGAAAACTGAGTCCGGGGCATTCCCGCTCGCGTTTTCTTGGGACGAGCACCGGAAGTCCTCGAGCTCAGCCCATTTCCTTCGCTGCAAGTGCATTTCCAGTGGTTTCTGACACCGGACGAGCGTTCGCCACTCGTTGGAAGCTTCGGCCATCTTTTGGACCGTTTTGGGTCGCACCACAGTTCTCCCTCCAACGAGCTCGCTTCCCGACCTATACCTCCGGAAAACGTGTCAGGGAGCATGCCAGGAGTGTGGGTTGAAGTCCTCGGAGCACGAGACCCGAACATCGAAAGACTTATGACCAATACGGAGCAAAGGGAAGAAACCGTCGGGGGACCGCTTTTTACCCCAGGACGAGAAAACTGAGTCCGGGGCATTCCCGCTCGCGTTTTCTTGGGACGAGCACCGGAAGTCCTCGAGCTCAGCCCATTTCCTTCGCTGCAAGTGCATTTCCAGTGGTTTCTGACACCGGACGAGCGTTCGCCACTCGTTGGAAGCTTCGGCCATCTTTTGGACCGTTTTGGGTCGCACCACAGTTCTCCCTCCAACGAGCTTGCTTCCCGACCTATACCTCCGGAAAACGTGTCAGGGAGCATGCCAGGAGTGTGGGTTGAAGTCCTCGGAGCACGAGACCCGAACATCGAAAGACTTATGACCAATACGGAGCAAAGGGAAGAAACCGTCGGGGGACCGCTTTTTACCCCAGGACGAGAAAACTGAGTCCGGGGCATTCCCGCTCGCGTTTTCTTGGGACGAGCACCGGAAGTCCTCGAGCTCAGCCCGTTTCCTTCGCTGCAAGTGCATTTCCAGTGGTTTCTGACACCGGACGAGCGTTCGCCACTCGTTGGAAGCTTCGGCCATCTTTTGGACCGTTTTGGGTCGCACCACAGTTCTCCCTCCAACGAGCTCGCTTCCCGACCTATACCTCCGGAAAACGTGTCAGGGAGCATGCCAGGAGCGTGGGTTGAAGTCCTCGGAGCACGAGACCCGAAGATCGAAAGACTTATGACCAATACGGAGCAAAGGGAAGAAACCGTCGGGGGACCGCTTTTTACCCCAGGACGAGAAAACTGAGTCTGGGGCATTCCCGCTCGCGTTTTCTTGGGACGAGCACCGGAAGTCCTCGAGCTCAGCCCGTTTCCTTCGCTGCAAGTGCATTTCCAGTGGTTTCTGACACCGGACGAGCGTTCGCCACTCGTTGGAAGCTTCGGCCATCTTTTGGACCGTTTTGGGTCGCACCACAGTTCTCCCTCCAACGAGCTCGCTTCCCGACCTATACCTCCGGAAAACGTGTCAGGGAGCATGCCAGGAGCGTGGGTTGAAGTCCTCGGAGCACGAGACCCGAAGATCGAAAGACTTATGACCAATACGGAGCAAAGGGAAGAAACCGTCGGGGGACCGCTTTTTACCCCAGGACGAGAAAACTGAGTCCGGGGCATTCCCGCTCGCGTTTTCTTGGGACGAGCACCGGAAGTCCTCGAGCTCAGCCCGTTTCCTTCGCTGCAAGTGCATTTCCAGTGGTTTCTGACACCGGACGAGCGTTCGCCACTCGTTGGAAGCTTCGGCCATCTTTTGGACCGTTTTGGGTCGCACCACAGTTCTCCCTCCAACGAGCTCGCTTCCCGACCTATACCTCCGGAAAACGTGTCAGGGAGCATGCCAGGAGCGTGGGTTGAAGTCCTCGGAGCACGAGACCCGAAGATCGAAAGACTTATGACCAATACGGAGCAAAGGGAAGAAACCGTCGGGGGACCGCTTTTTACCCCAGGACGAGAAAACTGAGTCCGGGGCATTCCCGCTCGCGTTTTCTTGGGACGAGCACCGGAAGTCCTCGAGCTCAGCCCGTTTCCTTCGCTGCAAGTGCATTTCCAGTGGTTTCTGACACCGGACGAGCGTTCGCCACTCGTTGGAAGCTTCGGCCATCTTTTGGACCGTTTTGGGTCGCACCACAGTTCTCCCTCCAACGAGCTCGCTTCCCGACCTATACCTCCGGAAAACGTGTCAGGGAGCATGCCAGGAGTGTGGGTTGAAGTCCTCGGAGCACGAGACCCGAAGATCGAAAGACTTATGACCAATACCGAGCAAAGGGAAGAAACCGTCGGGGGACCGCTTTTTACCCCAGGACGAGAAAACTGAGTCCGGGGCATTCCCGCTCGCGTTTTCTTGGGACGAGCACCGGAAGTCCTCGAGCTCAGCCCGTTTCCTTCGCTGCAAGTGCATTTCCAGTGGTTTCTGACACCGAGCGAGCGTTCGCCACTCGTTGGAAGCTCCGGCCATCTTTTGGACTGTTTTGGGTCGCACCACAGTTCTCCCTCCAATGAGCTCGCTTCCCGACCTATACCTCCGGAAAACGTGTCATGGAGCATGCCAGGAGTGTGGGTTGAAGTCCTCGGAGCACGAGACCCGAAGATCGAAAGACTTATGACCAATACGGAGCAAAGGGAAGAAACCGTCGGGGGACCGCTTTTTACCCCAGGACGAGAAAACTGAGTCCGGGGCATTCCCGCTCGCGTTTTCTTGGGACGAGCACCGGAAGTCCTCGAGCTCAGCCCGTTTCCTTCGCTGCAAGTGCATTTCCAGTGGTTTCTGACACCGGACGAGCGTTCGCCACTCGTTGGAAGCTTCGGCCATCTTTTGGACCGTTTTGGGTCGCACCACAGTTCTCCCTCCAACGAGCTCGCTTCCCGACCTATACCTCCGGAAAACGTGTCAGGGAGCATGCCAGGAGTGTGGGTTGAAGTCCTCGGAGCACGAGACCCGAAGATCGAAAGACTTATGACCAATACGGAGCAAAGGGAAGAAACCGTCGGGGGACCGCTTTTTACCCCAGGACGAGAAAACTGAGTCCGGGGCATTCCCGCTCGCGTTTTCTTGGGACGAGCACCGGAAGTCCTCGAGCTCAGCCCGTTTCCTTCGCTGCAAGTGCATTTCCAGTGGTTTCTGACACCGGACGAGCGTTCGCCACTCGTTGGAAGCTTCGGCCATCTTTTGGACCGTTTTGGGTCGCACCACAGTTCTCCCTCCAACGAGCTCGCTTCCCGACCTATACCTCCGGAAAACGTGTCAGGGAGCATGCCAGGAGTGTGGGTTGAAGTCCTCGGAGCACGAGACCCGAAGATCGAAAGACTTATGACCAATACCGAGCAAAGGGAAGAAACCGTCGGGGGACCGCTTTTTACCCCAGGACGAGAAAACTGAGTCCGGGGCATTCCCGCTCGCGTTTTCTTGGGACGAGCACCGGAAGTCCTCGAGCTCAGCCCGTTTCCTTCGCTGCAAGTGCATTTCCAGTGGTTTCTGACACCGGACGAGCGTTCGCCACTCGTTGGAAGCTTCGGCCATCTTTTGGACCGTTTTGGGTCGCACCACAGTTCTCCCTCCAACGAGCTCGCTTCCCGACCTATACCTCCGGAAAACGTGTCAGGGAGCATGCCAGGAGTGTGGGTTGAAGTCCTCGGAGCACGAGACCCGAAGATCGAAAGACTTATGACCAATACGGAGCAAAGGGAAGAAACCGTCGGGGGACCGCTTTTTACCCCAGGACGAGAAAACTGAGTCCGGGGCATTCCCGCTCGCGTTTTCTTGGGACGAGCACCGGAAGTCCTCGAGCTCAGCCCGTTTCCTTCGCTGCAAGTGCATTTCCAGTGGTTTCTGACACCGGACGAGCGTTCGCCACTCGTTGGAAGCTTCGGCCATCTTTTGGACCGTTTTGGGTCGCACCACAGTTCTCCCTCCAACGAGCTCGCTTCCCGACCTATACCTCCGGAAAACGTGTCAGGGAGCATGCCAGGAGTGTGGGTTGAAGTCCTCGGAGCACGAGACCCGAAGATCGAAAGACTTATGACCAATACCGAGCAAAGGGAAGAAACCGTCGGGGGACCGCTTTTTACCCCAGGACGAGAAAACTGAGTCCGGGGCATTCCCGCTCGCGTTTTCTTGGGACGAGCACCGGAAGTCCTCGAGCTCAGCCCGTTTCCTTCGCTGCAAGTGCATTTCCAGTGGTTTCTGACACCGGACGAGCGTTCGCCACTCGTTGGAAGCTTCGGCCATCTTTTGGACCGTTTTGGGTCGCACCACAGTTCTCCCTCCAACGAGCTCGCTTCCCGACCTATACCTCCGGAAAACGTGTCAGGGAGCATGCCAGGAGTGTGGGTTGAAGTCCTCGGAGCACGAGACCCGAAGATCGAAAGACTTATGACCAATACGGAGCAAAGGGAAGAAACCGTCGGGGGACCGCTTTTTACCCCAGGACGAGAAAACTGAGTCCGGGGCATTCCCGCTCGCGTTTTCTTGGGACGAGCACCGGAAGTCCTCGAGCTCAGCCCGTTTCCTTCGCTGCAAGTGCATTTCCAGTGGTTTCTGACACCGGACGAGCGTTCGCCACTCGTTGGAAGCTTCGGCCATCTTTTGGACCGTTTTGGGTCGCACCACAGTTCTCCCTCCAACGAGCTCGCTTCCCGACCTATACCTCCGGAAAACGTGTCAGGGAGCATGCCAGGAGTGTGGGTTGAAGTCCTCGGAGCACGAGACCCGAAGATCGAAAGACTTATGACCAATACGGAGCAAAGGGAAGAAACCGTCGGGGGACCGCTTTTTACCCCAGGACGAGAAAACTGAGTCCGGGGCATTCCCGCTCGCGTTTTCTTGGGACGAGCACCGGAAGTCCTCGAGCTCAGCCCGTTTCCTTCGCTGCAAGTGCATTTCTAGTGGTTTCTGACACCGGACGAGCGTTCGCCACTCGTTGGAAGCTTCGGCCATCTTTTGGACCGTTTTGGGTCGCACCACAGTTCTCCCTCCAACGAGCTCGCTTCCCGACCTATACCTCCGGAAAACGTGTCAGGGAGCATGCCAGGAGTGTGGGTTGAAGTCCTCGGAGCACGAGACCCGAAGATCGAAAGACTTATGACCAATACCGAGCAAAGGGAAGAAACCGTCGGGGGACCGCTTTTTACCCCAGGACGAGAAAACTGAGTCCGGGGCATTCCCGCTCGCGTTTTCTTGGGACGAGCACCGGAAGTCCTCGAGCTCAGCCCGTTTCCTTCGCTGCAAGTGCATTTCCAGTGGTTTCTGACACCGGACGAGCGTTCGCCACTCGTTGGAAGCTTCGGCCATCTTTTGGACCGTTTTGGGTCGCACCACAGTTCTCCCTCCAACGAGCTCGCTTCCCGACCTATACCTCCGGAAAACGTGTCAGGGAGCATGCCAGGAGTGTGGGTTGAAGTCCTCGGAGCACGAGACCCGAAGATCGAAAGACTTATGACCAATACGGAGCAAAGGGAAGAAACCGTCGGGGGACCGCTTTTTACCCCAGGACGAGAAAACTGAGTCCGGGGCATTCCCGCTCGCGTTTTCTTGGGACGAGCACCGGAAGTCCTCGAGCTCAGCCCGTTTCCTTCGCTGCAAGTGCATTTCCAGTGGTTTCTGACACCGGACGAGCGTTCGCCACTCGTTGGAAGCTTCGGCCATCTTTTGGACCGTTTTGGGTCGCACCACAGTTCTCCCTCCAACGAGCTCGCTTCCCGACCTATACCTCCGGAAAACGTGTCAGGGAGCATGCCAGGAGTGTGGGTTGAAGTCCTCGGAGCACGAGACCCGAAGATCGAAAGACTTATGACCAATACCGAGCAAAGGGAAGAAACCGTCGGGGGACCGCTTTTTACCCTAGGACGAGAAAACTGAGTCCGGGGCATTCCCGCTCGCGTTTTCTTGGGACGAGCACCGGAAGTCCTCGAGCTCAGCCCGTTTCCTTCGCTGCAAGTGCATTTCCAGTGGTTTCTGACACCGGACGAGCGTTCGCCACTCGTTGGAAGCTTCGGCCATCTTTTGGACCGTTTTGGGTCGCACCACAGTTCTCCCTCCAACGAGCTCGCTTCCCGACCTATACCTCCGGAAAACGTGTCAGGGAGCATGCCAGGAGTGTGGGTTGAAGTCCTCGGAGCACGAGACCCGAAGATCGAAAGACTTATGACCAATACGGAGCAAAGGGAAGAAACCGTCGGGGGACCGCTTTTTACCCCAGGACGAGAAAACTGAGTCCGGGGCATTCCCGCTCGCGTTTTCTTGGGACGAGCACCGGAAGTCCTCGAGCTCAGCCCGTTTCCTTCGCTGCAAGTGCATTTCCAGTGGTTTCTGACACCGGACGAGCGTTCGCCACTCGTTGGAAGCTTCGGCCATCTTTTGGACCGTTTTGGGTCGCACCACAGTTCTCCCTCCAACGAGCTCGCTTCCCGACCTATACCTCCGGAAAACGTGTCAGGGAGCATGCCAGGAGTGTGGGTTGAAGTCCTCGGAGCACGAGACCCGAAGATCGAAAGACTTATGACCAATACGGAGCAAAGGGAAGAAACCGTCGGGGGACCGCTTTTTACCCCAGGACGAGAAAACTGAGTCCGGGGCATTCCCGCTCGCGTTTTCTTGGGACGAGCACCGGAAGTCCTCGAGCTCAGCCCGTTTCCTTCGCTGCAAGTGCATTTCTAGTGGTTTCTGACACCGGACGAGCGTTCGCCACTCGTTGGAAGCTTCGGCCATCTTTTGGACCGTTTTGGGTCGCACCACAGTTCTCCCTCCAACGAGCTCGCTTCCCGACCTATACCTCCGGAAAACGTGTCAGGGAGCATGCCAGGAGTGTGGGTTGAAGTCCTCGGAGCACGAGACCCGAAGATCGAAAGACTTATGACCAATACCGAGCAAAGGGAAGAAACCGTCGGGGGACCGCTTTTTACCCCAGGACGAGAAAACTGAGTCCGGGGCATTCCCGCTCGCGTTTTCTTGGGACGAGCACCGGAAGTCCTCGAGCTCAGCCCGTTTCCTTCGCTGCAAGTGCATTTCCAGTGGTTTCTGACACCGGACGAGCGTTCGCCACTCGTTGGAAGCTTCGGCCATCTTTTGGACCGTTTTGGGTCGCACCACAGTTCTCCCTCCAACGAGCTCGCTTCCCGACCTATACCTCCGGAAAACGTGTCAGGGAGCATGCCAGGAGTGTGGGTTGAAGTCCTCGGAGCACGAGACCCGAAGATCGAAAGACTTATGACCAATACGGAGCAAAGGGAAGAAACCGTCGGGGGACCGCTTTTTACCCCAGGACGAGAAAACTGAGTCCGGGGCATTCCCGCTCGCGTTTTCTTGGGACGAGCACCGGAAGTCCTCGAGCTCAGCCCGTTTCCTTCGCTGCAAGTGCATTTCCAGTGGTTTCTGACACCGGACGAGCGTTCGCCACTCGTTGGAAGCTTCGGCCATCTTTTGGACCGTTTTGGGTCGCACCACAGTTCTCCCTCCAACGAGCTCGCTTCCCGACCTATACCTCCGGAAAACGTGTCAGGGAGCATGCCAGGAGTGTGGGTTGAAGTCCTCGGAGCACGAGACCCGAAGATCGAAAGACTTATGACCAATACCGAGCAAAGGGAAGAAACCGTCGGGGGACCGCTTTTTACCCTAGGACGAGAAAACTGAGTCCGGGGCATTCCCGCTCGCGTTTTCTTGGGACGAGCACCGGAAGTCCTCGAGCTCAGCCCGTTTCCTTCGCTGCAAGTGCATTTCCAGTGGTTTCTGACACCGGACGAGCGTTCGCCACTCGTTGGAAGCTTCGGCCATCTTTTGGACCGTTTTGGGTCGCACCACAGTTCTCCCTCCAACGAGCTCGCTTCCCGACCTATACCTCCGGAAAACGTGTCAGGGAGCATGCCAGGAGTGTGGGTTGAAGTCCTCGGAGCACGAGACCCGAAGATCGAAAGACTTATGACCAATACGGAGCAAAGGGAAGAAACCGTCGGGGGACCGCTTTTTACCCCAGGACGAGAAAACTGAGTCCGGGGCATTCCCGCTCGCGTTTTCTTGGGACGAGCACCGGAAGTCCTCGAGCTCAGCCCGTTTCCTTCGCTGCAAGTGCATTTCCAGTGGTTTCTGACACCGGACGAGCGTTCGCCACTCGTTGGAAGCTTCGGCCATCTTTTGGACCGTTTTGGGTCGCACCACAGTTCTCCCTCCAACGAGCTCGCTTCCCGACCTATACCTCCGGAAAACGTGTCAGGGAGCATGTCAGGAGTGTGGGTTGAAGTCCTCGGAGCACGAGACCCGAAGATCGAAAGACTTATGACCAATACCGAGCAAAGGGAAGAAACCGTCGGGGGACCGCTTTTTACCCCAGGACGAGAAAACTGAGTCCGGGGCATTCCCGCTCGCGTTTTCTTGGGACGAGCACCGGAAGTCCTCGAGCTCAGCCCGTTTCCTTCGCTGCAAGTGCATTTCCAGTGGTTTCTGACACCGGACGAGCGTTCGCCACTCGTTGGAAGCTTCGGCCATCTTTTGGACCGTTTTGGGTCGCACCACAGTTCTCCCTCCAACGAGCTCGCTTCCCGACCTATACCTCCGGAAAACGTGTCAGGGAGCATGCCAGGAGTGTGGGTTGAAGTCCTCGGAGCACGAGACCCGAAGATCGAAAGACTTATGACCAATACGGAGCAAAGGGAAGAAACCGTCGGGGGACCGCTTTTTACCCCAGGACGAGAAAACTGAGTCCGGGGCATTCCCGCTCGCGTTTTCTTGGGACGAGCACCGGAAGTCCTCGAGCTCAGCCCGTTTCCTTCGCTGCAAGTGCATTTCCAGTGGTTTCTGACACCGGACGAGCGTTCGCCACTCGTTGGAAGCTTCGGCCATCTTTTGGACCGTTTTGGGTCGCACCACAGTTCTCCCTCCAACGAGCTCGCTTCCCGACCTATACCTCCGGAAAACGTGTCAGGGAGCATGCCAGGAGTGTGGGTTGAAGTCCTCGGAGCACGAGACCCGAAGATCGAAAGACTTATGACCAATACGGAGCAAAGGGAAGAAACCGTCGGGGGACCGCTTTTTACCCCAGGACGAGAAAACTGAGTCCGGGGCATTCCCGCTCGCGTTTTCTTGGGACGAGCACCGGAAGTCCTCGAGCTCAGCCCGTTTCCTTCGCTGCAAGTGCATTTCCAGTGGTTTCTAACACCGGACGAGCGTTCGCCACTCGTTGGAAGCTCCGGCCATCTTTTGGACCGTTTTGGGTCGCACCACAGTTCTCCCTCCAACGAGCTCGCTTCCCGACCTATACCTCCGGAAAACGTGTCAGGGAGCATGCCAAGAGTGTGGGTTGAAGTCCTCGGAGCACGAGACCCGAAGATCGAAAGACTTATGACCAATACGGAGCAAAGGGAAGAAACCGTCGGGGGACCGCTTTTTACCCCAGGACGAGAAAACTGAGTCCGGGGCATTCCCGCTCGCGTTTTCTTGGGACGAGCACCGGAAGTCCTCGAGCTCAGCCCGTTTCCTTCGCTGCAAGTGCATTTCCAGTGGTTTCTGACACCGGACGAGCGTTCGCCACTCGTTGGATGCTTCGGCCATCTTTTGGACCGTTTTGGGTCGCACCACAGTTCTCCCTCCAACGAGCTCGCTTCCCGACCTATACCTCCGGAAAACGTGTCAGGGAGCATGCCAGGAGTGTGGGTTGAAGTCCTCGGAGCACGAGACCCGAAGATCGAAAGACTTATGACCAATACGGAGCAAAGGGAAGAAACCGTCGGGGGACCGCTTTTTACCCCAGGACGAGAAAACTGAGTCCGGGGCATTCCCGCTCGCGTTTTCTTGGGACGAGCACCGGAAGTCCTCGAGCTCAGCCCGTTTCCTTCGCTGCAAGTGCATTTCCAGTGGTTTCTGACACCGGACGAGCGTTCGCCACTCGTTGGAAGCTTCGGCCATCTTTTGGACCGTTTTGGGTCGCACCACAGTTCTCCCTCCAACGAGCTCGCTTCCCGACCTATACCTCCGAAAAACGTGTCAGGGAGCATGCCAGGAGTGTGGGTTGAAGTCCTCGGAGCACGAGACCCGAAGATCGAAAGACTTATGACCAATACGGAGCAAAGGGAAGAAACCGTCGGGGGACCGCTTTTTACCCCAGGACGAGAAAACTGGGTCCGGGGCATTCCCGCTCGCGTTTTTTTTGGGACGAGCACCGGAAGTCCTCGAGCTCAGCCCGTTTCCTTCGCTGCAAGTGCATTTCCAGTGGTTTCTGACACCGGACGAGCGTTCGCCACTCGTTGGAAGCTCCGGCCATCTTTTGGACCGTTTTGGGTCGCACCACAGTTCTCCCTCCAACAAGCTCGCTTCCCGACCTATACCTCCGGAAAACGTGTCAGGGAGCATGCCAGGAGTGTGGGTTGAAGTCCTCGGAGCACGAGACCCGAAGATCGAAAGACTTATGACCAATACGGAGCAAAGGGAAGAAACCGTCGGGGGACCGCTTTTTACCCCAGGACGAGAAAACTGAGTCCGGGGCATTCCCGCTCGCGTTTTCTTGGGACGAGCACCGGAAGTCCTCGAGCTCAGCCCGTTTCCTTCGCTGCAAGTGCATTTCCAGTGGTTTCTGACACCGAGCGAGCGTTCGCCACTCGTTGGAAGCTCCGGCCATCTTTTGGACTGTTTTGGGTCGCACCACAGTTCTCCCTCCAATGAGCTCGCTTCCCGACCTATACCTCCGGAAAACGTGTCATGGAGCATGCCAGGAGTGTGGGTTGAAGTCCTCGGAGCACGAGACCCGAAGATCGAAAGACTTATGACCAATACGGAGCAAAGGGAAGAAACCGTCGGGGGACCGCTTTTTACCCCAGGACGAGAAAACTGAGTCCGGGGCATTCCCGCTCGCGTTTTCTTGGGACGAGCACCGGAAGTCCTCGAGCTCAGCCCGTTTCCTTCGCTGCAAGTGCATTTCCAGTGGTTTCTGACACCGGACGAGCGTTCGCCACTCGTTGGAAGCTTCGGCCATCTTTTGGACCGTTTTGGGTCGCACCACAGTTCTCCCTCCAACGAGCTCGCTTCCCGACCTATACCTCTGGAAAACGTGTCAGGGAGCATGCCAGGAGTGTGGGTTGAAGTCCTCGGAGCACGAGACCCGAAGATCGAAAGACTTATTACCAATACGGAGCAAAGGGAAGAAACCGTCGGGGGACCGCTTTTTACCCCAGGACGAGAAAACTGAGTCCGGGGCATTCCCGCTCGCGTTTTCTTGGGACGAGCACCGGAAGTCCTCGAGCTCAGCCCGTTTCCTTCGCTGCAAGTGCATTTCCAGTGGTTTCTGACACCGGACGAGCGTTCGCCACTCGTTGGAAGCTTCGGCCATCTTTTGGACCGTTTTGGGTCGCACCACAGTTCTCCCTCCAACGAGCTCGCTTCCCGACCTATACCTCCGGAAAACGTGTCAGGGAGCATGCCAGGAGTGTGGGTTGAAGTCCTCGGAGCACGAGACCCGAAGATCGAAAGACTTATGACCAATACGGAGCAAAGGGAAGAAACCGTCGGGGGACCGCTTTTTACCCCAGGACGAGAAAACTGAGTCCGGGGCATTCCCGCTCGCGTTTTCTTGGGACGAGCACCGGAAGTCCTCGAGCTCAGCCCGTTTCCTTCGCTGCAAGTGCATTTCCAGTGGTTTCTGACACCGGACGAGCGTTCGCCACTCGTTGGAAGCTTCGGCCATCTTTTGGACCGTTTTGGGTCGCACCACAGTTCTCCCTCCAACGAGCTCGCTACCCGACCTATACCTCCGAAAAACGTGTCAGGGAGCATGCCAGGAGTGTGGGTTGAAGTCCTCGGAGCACGAGACCCGAAGATCGAAAGACTTATGACCAATACGGAGCAAAGGGAAGAAACCGTCGGGGGACCGCTTTTTACCCCAGGACGAGAAAACTGAGTCCGGGGCATTCCCGCTCGCGTTTTTTTTGGGACGAGCACCGGAAGTCCTCGAGCTCAGCCCGTTTCCTTCGCTGCAAGTGCATTTCCAGTGGTTTCTGACACCGGACGAGCGTTCGCCACTCGTTGGAAGCTCCGGCCATCTTTTGGATCGTTTTGGGTCGCACCACAGTTCTCCCTCCAACAAGCTCGCTTCCCGACCTATACCTCCGGAAAACGTGTCAGGGAGCATGCCAGGAGTGTGGGTTGAAGTCCTCGGAGCACGAGACCCGAAGATCGAAAGACTTATGACCAATACGGAGCAAAGGGAAGAAACCGTCGGGGGACCGCTTTTTACCCCAGGACGAGAAAACTGAGTCCGGGGCATTCCCGCTCGCGTTTTCTTGGGACGAGCACCGGAAGTCCTCGAGCTCAGCCCGTTTCCTTCGCTGCAAGTGCATTTCCAGTGGTTTCTGACACCAGACGAGCGTTCGCCACTCGTTGGAAGCTTCGGCCATCTTTTGGACCGTTTTGGGTCGCACCACAGTTCTCCCTCCAACGAGCTCGCTTCCCGACCTATACCTCCGGAAAACGTGTCAGGGAGCATGCCAGGAGTGTGGGTTGAAGTCCTCGGAGCACGAGACCCGAAGATCGAAAGACTTATGACCAATACGGAGCAAAGGGAAGAAACCGTCGGGGGACCGCTTTTTACCCCAGGACGAGAAAACTGAGTCCGGGGCATTCCCGCTCGCGTTTTCTTGGGACGAGCACCGGAAGTCCTCGAGCTCAGCCCGTTTCCTTCGCTGCAAGTGCATTTCCAGTGGTTTCTGACACCGGACGAGCGTTCGCCACTCGTTGGAAGCTTCGGCCATCTTTTGGACCGTTTTGGGTCGCACCACAGTTCTCCCTCCAACGAGCTCGCTTCCCGACCTATACCTCTGGAAAACGTGTCAGGGAGCATGCCAGGAGTGTGGGTTGAAGTCCTCGGAGCACGAGACCCGAAGATCGAAAGACTTATGACCAATACGGAGCAAAGGGAAGAAACCGTCGGGGGACCGCTTTTTACCCCAGGACGAGAAAACTGAGTCCGGGGCATTCCCCCTCGCGTTTTCTTGGGACGAGCACCGGAAGTCCTCGAGCTCAGCCCGTTTCCTTCGCTGCAAGTGCATTTCCAGTGGTTTCTGACACCGGACGAGCGTTCGCCACTCGTTGGATGCTTCGGCCATCTTTTGGACCGTTTTGGGTCGCACCACAGTTCTCCCTCCAACGAGCTCGCTTCCCGACCTATACCTCCGGAAAACGTGTCAGGGAGCATGCCAGGAGTGTGGGTTGAAGTCCTCGGAGCACGAGACCCGAAGATCGAAAGACTTATGACCAATACGGAGCAAAGGGAAGAAACCGTCGGGGGACCGCTTTTTACCCCAGGACGAGAAAACTGAGTCCGGGGCATTCCCGCTCGCGTTTTCTTGGGACGAGCACCGGAAGTCCTCGAGCTCAGCCCGTTTCCTTCGCTGCAAGTGCATTTCCAGTGGTTTCTGACACCGGACGAGCGTTCGCCACTCGTTGGAAGCTTTGGCCATCTTTTGGACCGTTTTGAGTCGCACCACAGTTCTCCCTCCAACGAGCTCGCTTCCCGACCTATACCTCCGGAAAACGTGTCAGGGAGCATGCCAGGAGTGTGGGTTGAAGTCCTCGGAGCACGAGACCCGAAGATCGAAAGACTTATGACCAATACGGAGCAAAGGGAAGAAACCGTCGGGGGACCGCTTTTTACCCCAGGACGAGAAAACTGAGTCCGGGGCATTCCCGCTCGCGTTTTCTTGGGACGAGCACCGGAAGTCCTCGAGCTCAGCCCGTTTCCTTCGCTGCAAGTGCATTTCCAGTGGTTTCTGACACCGGACGAGCGTTCGCCACTCGTTGGAAGCTCCGGCCATCTTTTGGACCGTTTTGGGTCGCACCACAGTTCTCCCTCCAACGAGCTCGCTTCCCGACCTATACCTCCGGAAAACGTGTCAGGGAGCATGCCAGGAGTGTGGGTTGAAGTCCTCGGAGCACGAGACCCGAAGATCGAAAGACTTATGACCAATACGGAGCAAAGGGAAGAAACCGTCGGGGGACCGCTTTTTACCCCAGGACGAGAAAACTGAGTCCGGGGCATTCCCGCTCGCGTTTTCTTGGGACGAGCACCGGAAGTCCTCGAGCTCAGCCCGTTTCCTTCGCTGCAAGTGCATTTCCAGTGGTTTCTGACACCGGACGAGCGTTCGCCACTCGTTGGAAGCTTCGGCCATCTTTTGGACCGTTTTGGGTCGCACCACAGTTCTCCCTCCAACGAGCTCGCTTCCCGACCTATACCTCCGAAAAACGTGTCAGGGAGCATGCCAGGAGTGTGGGTTGAAGTCCTCGGAGCACGAGACCCGAAGATCGAAAGACTTATGACCAATACGGAGCAAAGGGAAGAAACCGTCGGGGGACCGCTTTTTACCCCAGGACGAGAAAACTGAGTCCGGGGCATTCCCGCTCGCGTTTTTTTTGGGACGAGCACCGGAAGTCCTCGAGCTCAGCCCGTTTCCTTCGCTGCAAGTGCATTTCCAGTGGTTTCTGACACCGGACGAGCGTTCGCCACTCGTTGGAAGCTCCGGCCATCTTTTGGACCGTTTTGGGTCGCACCACAGTTCTCCCTCCAACAAGCTCGCTTCCCGACCTATACCTCCGGAAAACGTGTCAGGGAGCATGCCAGGAGTGTGGGTTGAAGTCCTCGGAGCACGAGACCCGAAGATCGAAAGACTTATGACCAATACGGAGCAAAGGGAAGAAACCGTCGGGGGACCGCTTTTTACCCCAGGACGAGAAAACTGAGTCCGGGGCATTCCCGCTCGCGTTTTCTTGGGACGAGCACTGGAAGTCCTCGAGCTCAGCCCGTTTCCTTCGCTGCAAGTGCATTTCCAGTGGTTTCTGACACCAGACGAGCGTTCGCCACTCGTTGGAAGCTTCGGCCATCTTTTGGACCGTTTTGGGTCGCACCACAGTTCTCCCTCCAACGAGCTCGCTTCCCGACCTATACCTCCGGAAAACGTGTCAGGGAGCATGCCAGGAGTGTGGGTTGAAGTCCTCGGAGCACGAGACCCGAAGATCGAAAGACTTATGACCAATACGGAGCAAAGGGAAGAAACCGTCGGGGGACCGCTTTTTACCCCAGGACGAGAAAACTGAGTCCGGGGCATTCCCGCTCGCGTTTTCTTGGGACGAGCACCGGAAGTCCTCGAGCTCAGCCCGTTTCCTTCGCTGCAAGTGCATTTCCAGTGGTTTCTGACACCGGACGAGCGTTCGCCACTCGTTGGAAGCTTCGGCCATCTTTTGGACCGTTTTGGGTCGCACCACAGTTCTCCCTCCAACGAGCTCGCTTCCTGACCTATACCTCCGGAAAACGTGTCAGGGAGCATGCCAGGAGTGTGGGTTGAAGTCCTCGGAGCACGAGACCCGAAGATCGAAAGACTTATGACCAATACGGAGCAAAGGGAAGAAACCGTCGGGGGACCGCTTTTTACCCCAGGACGAGAAAACTGAGTCCGGGGCATTCCCGCTCGCGTTTTCTTGGGACGAGCACCGGAAGTCCTCGAGCTCAGCCCGTTTCCTTCGCTGCAAGTGCATTTCCAGTGGTTTCTGACACCGGACGAGCGTTCGCCACTCGTTGGATGCTTCGGCCATCTTTTGGACCGTTTTGGGTCGCACCACAGTTCTCCCTCCAACGAGCTCGCTTCCCGACCTATACCTCCGGAAAACGTGTCAGGGAGCATGCCAGGAGTGTGGGTTGAAGTCCTCGGAGCACGAGACCCGAAGATCGAAAGACTTATGACCAATACGGAGCAAAGGGAAGAAACCGTCGGGGGACCGCTTTTTACCCCAGGACGAGAAAACTGAGTCCGGGGCATTCCCGCTCGCGTTTTCTTGGGACGAGCACCGGAAGTCCTCGAGCTCAGCCCGTTTCCTTCGCTGCAAGTGCATTTCCAGTGGTTTCTGACACCGGACGAGCGTTCGCCACTCGTTGGAAGCTTTGGCCATCTTTTGGACCGTTTTGAGTCGCACCACAGTTCTCCCTCCAACGAGCTCGCTTCCCGACCTATACCTCCGGAAAACGTGTCAGGGAGCATGCCAGGAGTGTGGGTTGAAGTCCTCGGAGCACGAGACCCGAAGATCGAAAGACTTATGACCAATACGGAGCAAAGGGAAGAAACCGTCGGGGGACCGCTTTTTACCCCAGGACGAGAAAACTGAGTCCGGGGCATTCCCGCTCGCGTTTTCTTGGGACGAGCACCGGAAGTCCTCGAGCTCAGCCCGTTTCCTTCGCTGCAAGTGCATTTCCAGTGGTTTCTGACACCGGACGAGCGTTCACCACTCGTTGGAAGCTCCGGCCATCTTTTGGACCGTTTTGGGTCGCACCACAGTTCTCCCTCCAACGAGCTCGCTTCCCGACCTATACCTCCGGAAAACGTGTCAGGGAGCATGCCAGGAGTGTGGGTTGAAGTCCTCGGAGCACGAGACCCGAAGATCGAAAGACTTATGATCAATACGGAGCAAAGGGAAGAAACCGTCGGGGGACAGCTTTTTACCCCAGGACGAGAAAACTGAGTCCGGGGCATTCCCGCTCGCGTTTTCTTGGGACGAGCACCGGAAGTCCTCGAGCTCAGCCCGTTTCCTTCGCTGCAAGTGCATTTCCAGTGGTTTCTGACACCAGACGAGCGTTCGCCACTCGTTGGAAGCTTCGGCCATCTTTTGGACCGTTTTGGGTCGCACCACAGTTCTCCCTCCAACGAGCTCGCTTCCCGACCTATACCTCCGGAAAACGTGTCAGGGAGCATGCCAGGAGTGTGGGTTGAAGTCCTCGGAGCACGAGACCCGAAGATCGAAAGACTTATGACCAATACGGAGCAAAGGGAAGAAACCGTCGGGGGACCGCTTTTTACCCCAGGACGAGAAAACTGAGTCCGGGGCATTCCCGCTCGCGTTTTCTTGGGACGAGCACCGGAAGTCCTCGAGCTCAGCCCGTTTCCTTCGCTACAAGTGCATTTCCAGTGGTTTCTGACACCGGACGAGCGTTCGCCACTCGTTGGAAGCTTCGGCCATCTTTTGGACCGTTTTGGGTCGCACCACAGTTCTCCCTCCAACGAGCTCGCTTCCCGACCTATACCTCCGGAAAACGTGTCAGGGAGCATGCCAGGAGTGTGGGTTGAAGTCCTCGGAGCACGAGACCCGAAGATCGAAAGACTTATGACCAATACGGAGCAAAGGGAAGAAACCGTCGGGGGACCGCTTTTTACCCCAGGACGAGAAAACTGAGTCCGGGGCATTCCCGCTCGCGTTTTCTTGGGACGAGCACCGGAAGTCCTCGAGCTCAGCCCGTTTCCTTCGCTGCAAGTGCATTTTCAGTTGTTTCTGACACCGGACGAGCGTTCGCCACTCGTTGGAAGCTTCGGCCATCTTTTGGACCGTTTTGGGTCGCACCACAGTTCTCCCTCCAACGAGCTCGCTTCCCGACCTATACCTCCGGAAAACGTGTCAGGGAGCATGCCAGGAGTGTGGGTTGAAGTCCTCGGAGCACGAGACCCGAAGATCGAAAGACTTATGACCAATACGGAGCAAAGGGAAGAAACCGTCGGGGGACCGCTTTTTACCCCAGGACGAGAAAAATGAGTCCGGGGCATTCCCGCTCGCGTTTTCTTGGGACGAGCACCGGAAGTCCTCGAGCTCAGCCCGTTTCCTTCGCTGCAAGTGCATTTCCAGTGGTTTCTGACACCAGACGAGCGTTCGCCACTCGTTGGAAGCTTCGGCCATCTTTTGGACCGTTTTGGGTCGCACCACAGTTCTCCCTCCAACGAGCTCGCTTCCCGACCTATACCTCCGGAAAACGTGTCAGGGAGCATGCCAGGAGTGTGGGTTGAAGTCCTCGGAGCACGAGACCCGAAGATCGAAAGACTTATGACCAATACGGAGCAAAGGGAAGAAACCGTCGGGGGACCGCTTTTTACCCCAGGACGAGAAAACTGAGTCCGGGGCATTCCCGCTCGCGTTTTCTTGGGACGAGCACCGGAAGTCCTCGAGCTCAGCCCGTTTCCTTCGCTGCAAGTGCATTTCCAGTGGTTTCTGACACCGGACGAGCATTCGCCACTCGTTGGAAGCTTCGGCCATCTTTTGGACCGTTTTGGGTCGCACCACAGTTCTCCCTCCAACGAGCTCGCTTCCCGACCTATACCTCCGGAAAACGTGTCAGGGAGCATGCCAGGAGTGTGGGTTGAAGTCCTCGGAGCACGAGACCCGAAGATCGAAAGACTTATGACCAATACGGAGCAAAGGGAAGGAACCGTCGGGGGACCGCTTTTTACCCCAGGACGAGAAAACTGAGTCCGGGGCATTCCCGCTCGCGTTTTCTTGGGACGAGCACCGGAAGTCCTCGAGCTCAGCCCGTTTCCTTCGCTGCAAGTGCATTTCCAGTGGTTTCTGACACCGGACGAGCGTTAGCCACTCGTTGGAAGCTTCGGCCATCTTTTGGACCGTTTTGGGTCGCACCACAGTTCTCCCTCCAACGAGCTCGCTTCCCGACCTATACCTCCGGAAAACGTGTCAGGGAGCATGCCAGGAGTGTGGGTTGAAGTCCTCGGAGCACGAGACCCGAAGATCGAAAGACTTATGACCAATACGGAGGAAAGGGAAGAAACCGTCGGGGACCGCTTTTTACCCCAGGACGAGAAAACTGAGTCCGGGGCATTCCCGCTCGCGTTTTCTTGGGACGAGCACCGGAAGTCCTCGAGCTCAGCCCGTTTCCTTCGCTGCAAGTGCATTTCCAATGGTTTCTGACACCGGACGAGCGTTCGCCACTCGTTGGATGCTTCGGCCATCTTTTGGACCGTTTTGGGTCGCACCACAGTTCTCCCTCCAACGAGCTCGCTTCCCGACCTATACCTCCGGAAAACGTGTCAGGGAGCATGCCAGGAGTGTGGGTTGAAGTCCTCGGAGCACGAGACCCGAAGATCGAAAGACTTATGACCAATACGGAGGAAAGGGAAGAAACCGTCGGGGACCGCTTTTTACCCCAGGACGAGAAAACTGAGTCCGGGGCATTCCCGCTCGCGTTTTCTTGGGACGAGCACCGGAAGTCCTCGAGCTCAGCCCGTTTCCTTCGCTGCAAGTGCATTTCCAATGGTTTCTGACACCGGACGAGCGTTCGCCACTCGTTGGAAGCTTCGGCCATCTTTTGGACCGTTTTGGGTCGCACCACAGTTCTCCCTCCAACGAGCTCGCTTCCCGACCTATACCTCCGGAAAACGTGTCAGGGAGCATGCCAGGAGTGTGGGTTGAAGTCCTCGGAGCACGAGACCCGAAGATCGAAAGACTTATGACCAATACGGAGGAAAGGGAAGAAACCGTCGGGGACCGCTTTTTACCCCAGGACGAGAAAACTGAGTCCGGGGCATTCCCGCTCGCGTTTTCTTGGGACGAGCACCGGAAGTCCTCGAGCTCAGCCCGTTTCCTTCGCTGCAAGTGCATTTCCAATGGTTTCTGACACCGGACGAGCGTTCGCCACTCGTTGGATGCTTCGGCCATCTTTTGGACCGTTTTGGGTCGCACCACAGTTCTCCCTCCAACGAGCTCGCTTCCCGACCTATACCTCCGGAAAACGTGTCAGGGAGCATGCCAGGAGTGTGGGTTGAAGTCCTCGGAGCACGAGACCCGAAGATCGAAAGACTTATGACCAATACGGAGCAAAGGGAAGAAACCGTCGGGGGACCGCTTTTTACCCCAGGACGAGAAAACTGAGTCCGGGGCATTCCCGCTCGCGTTTTCTTGGGACGAGCACCGGAAGTCCTCGAGCTCAGCCCGTTTCCTTCGCTGCAAGTGCATTTCCAGTGGTTTCTGACACCGGACGAGCGTTCGCCACTCGTTGGAAGCTTCGGCCATCTTTTGGACCGTTTTGGGTCGCACCACAGTTCTCCCTCCAACGAGCTCGCTTCCCGACCTATACCTCCGGAAAACGTGTCAGGGAGCATGCCAGGAGTGTGGGTTGAAGTCCTCGGAGCACGAGACCCGAAGATCGAAAGACTTATGACCAATACGGAGCAAAGGGAAGAAACCGTCGGGGGGACCGCTTTTTACCCCAGGACGAGAAAACTGAGTCCGGGGCATTCCCGCTCGCGTTTTCTTGGGACGAGCACCGGAAGTCCTCGAGCTCAGCCCGTTTCCTTCGCTGCAAGTGCATTTCCAGTGGTTTCTGACACCGGACGAGCGTTCGCCACTCGTTGGAAGCTTCGGCCATCTTTTGGACCGTTTTGGGTCGCACCACAGTTCTCCCTCCAACGAGCTCGCTTCCCGACCTATACCTCCGGAAAACGTGTCAGGGAGCATGCCAGGAGTGTGGGTTGAAGTCCTCGGAGCACGAGACCCGAAGATGGAAAGACTTATGACCAATACGGAGCAAAGGGAAGAAACCGTCGGGGGACCGCTTTTCACCCCAGGACGAGAAAACTGAGTCCGGGGCATTCCCGCTCGCGTTTTCTTTGGACGAGCACCGGAAGTCCTCGAGCTCAGCCCGTTTCCTTCGCTGCAAGTGCATTTCCAGTGGTTTCTGACACCGGACGAGCGTTCGCCACTCGTTGGAAGCTTCGGCCATCTTTTGGACCGTTTTGGGTCGCACCACAGTTCTCCCTCCAACGAGCTCGCTTCCCGACCTATACCTCCGGAAAACGTGTCAGGGAGCATGCCAGGAGTGTGGGTTGAAATCCTCGGAGCACGAGACCCGAAGATCGAAAGACTTATGAACAATACGGAGCAAAGGGAAGAAACCGTCGGGGGACCGCTTTTTACCCCAGGACGAGAAAACTGAGTCCGGGGCATTCCCGCTCGCGTTTTCTTGGGACGAGCACCGGAAGTCCTCGAGCTCAGCCCGTTTCCTTCGCTGCAAGTGCATTTCCATTGGTTTCTGACACCGGACGAGCGTTCGCCACTCGTTGGAAGCTTCGGCCATCTTTTGGACCGTTTTGGGTCGCACCACAGTTCTCCCTCCAACGAGCTCGCTTCCCGACCTATACCTCCGGAAAACGTGTCAGGGAGCATGCCAGGAGTGTGGGTTGAAGTCCTCGGAGCACGAGACCCGAAGATCGAAAGACTTATGACCAATACGGAGCAAAGGGAAGAAACCGTCGGGGGACCGCTTTTTACCCCAGGACGAGAAAACTGAGTCCGGGGCATTCCCGCTCGCGTTTTCTTGGGACGAGCACCGGAAGTCCTCGAGCTCAGCCCGTTTCCTTCGCTGCAAGTGCATTTCCAGTGGTTTCTGACACCGGACGAGCGTTCGCCACTCGTTGGAAGATTCGGCCATCTTTTGGACCGTTTTGGGTCGCACCACAGTTCTCCCTCCAACGAGCTCGCTTCCCGACCTATACCTCCGGAAAACGTGTCAGGGAGCATGCCAGGAGTGTGGGTTGAAGTCCTCGGAGCACGAGACCCGAAGATCGAAAGACTTATGACCAATACGGAGCAAAGGGAAGAAACCGTCGGGGGACCGCTTTTTACCCCAGGACGAGAAAACTGAGTCCGGGGCATTTCCGCTCGCGTTTTCTTGGGACGAGCACCGGAAGTCCTCGAGCTCAGCCCGTTTCCTTCGCTGCAAGTGCATTTCCAGTGGTTTCTGACACCGGACGAGCGTTCGCCACTCGTTGGAAGCTTCGGCCATCTTTTGGACCGTTTTGGGTCGCACCACAGTTCTCCCTCCAACGAGCTCGCTTCCCGACCTATACCTCCGGAAAACGTGTCAGGGAGCATGCCAGGAGTGTGGGTTGAAATCCTCGGAGCACGAGACCCGAAGATCGAAAGACTTATGAACAATACGGAGCAAAGGGAAGAAACCGTCGGGGGACCGCTTTTTACCCCAGGACGAGAAAACTGAGTCCGGGGCATTCCCGCTCGCGTTTTCTTGGGACGAGCACCGGAAGTCCTCGAGCTCAGCCCGTTTCCTTCGCTGCAAGTGCATTTCCATTGGTTTCTGACACCGGACGAGCGTTCGCCACTCGTTGGAAGCTTCGGCCATCTTTTGGACCGTTTTGGGTCGCACCACAGTTCTCCCTCCAACGAGCTCGCTTCCCGACCTATACCTCCGGAAAACGTGTCAGGGAGCATGCCAGGAGTGTGGGTTGAAGTCCTCGGAGCACGAGACCCGAAGATCGAAAGACTTATGACCAATACGGAGCAAAGGGAAGAAACCGTCGGGGGACCGCTTTTTACCCCAGGACGAGAAAACTGAGTCCGGGGCATTCCCGCTCGCGTTTTCTTGGGACGAGCACCGGAAGTCCTCGAGCTCAGCCCGTTTCCTTCGCTGCAAGTGCATTTCCAGTTGTTTCTGACACCGGACGAGCGTTCGCCACTCGTTGGAAGCTTCGGCCATCTTTTGGACCGTTTTGGGTCGCACCACAGTTCTCCCTCCAACGAGCTCGCTTCCCGACCTATACCTCCGGAAAACGTGTCAGGGAGCATGCCAGGAGTGTGGGTTGAAGTCCTCGGAGCACGAGACCCGAAGATCGAAAGACTTATGACCAATACGGAGCAAAGGGAAGAAACCGTCGGGGGACCGCTTTTTACCCCAGGACGAGAAAACTGAGTCCGGGGTATTTCCGCTCGCGTTTTCTTGGGACGAGCACCGGAAGTCCTCGAGCTCAGCCCGTTTCCTTCGCTGCAAGTGCATTTCCAGTGGTTTCTGACACCGGACGAGCGTTCGCCACTCGTTGGAAGCTTCGGCCATCTTTTGGACCGTTTTGGGTCCCACCATAGTTCTTCCTCCAACGAGCTCGCTTCCCGACCTATACCTCCGGAAAACGTGTCAGGGAGCATGCCAGGAGTGTGGGTTGAAGTCCTCGGAGCACGAGACCCGAAGATCGAAAGACTTATGACCAATACGGAGCAAAGGGAAGAAACCGTCGGGGGACCGCTTTTTACCCCAGGACGAGAAAACTGAGTCCGCGGCATTCCCGCTCGCGTTTTCTTGGGACGAGCACCGGAAGTTCTCGAGCTCAGCCCGTTTCCTTCGCTGCAAGTGCATTTCCAGTGGTTTCTGACACCGGACGAGCGTTCGCCACTCGTTGGAAGCTTCGGCCATCTTTTGGACCGTTTTGGGTCGCACCACAGTTCTCCCTCCAACGAGCTCGCTTCCCGACCTATACCTCCGGAAAACGTGTCAGGGAGCATGCCAGGAGTGTGGGTTGAAGTCCTCGGAGCACGAGACCCGAAGATCGAAAGACTTATGACCAATACGGAGCAAAGGGAAGAAACCGTCGGGGGACCGCTTTTTACCCCAGGACGAGAAAACTGAGTCCGGGGCATTCCCGCTCGCGTTTTCTTGGGACGAGCTTCGGAAGTCCTCGAGCTCAGCCCGTTTCCCTCGCTACAAGTGCATTTCCAGTGGTTTCTGACACCGGACGAGCGTTCGCCACTCGTTGGAAGCTTCGGCCATCTTTTGGACCGTTTTGGGTCGCACCACAGTTCTCCCTCCAACGAGCTCGCTTCCCGACCTATACCTCCGGAAAACGTGTCAGGGAGCATGCCAGGAGTGTGGGTTGAAGTCCTCGGAGCACGAGACCCGAAGATCGAAAGACTTATGACCAATACGGAGCAAAGGGAAGAAACCGTCGGGGGACCGCTTTTTACCCCAGGACGAGAAAACTGAGTCCGGGGCATTCCCGCTCGCGTTTTCTTGGGACGAGCACCGGAAGTCCTCGAGCTCAGCCCGTTTCCTTCGCTGCAAGTGAATTTCCAGTGGTTTCTGACACTGGACGAGCGTTCGCCACTCGTTGGAAGCTTCGACCATCTTTTGGACCGTTTTGGGTCGCACCACAGTTCTCCCTCCAACGAGCTCGCTTCCCGACCTATACCTCCGGAAAACGTGTCAGGGAGCATGCCAGGAGTGTGGGTTGAAGTCCAAGGAGCACGAGACCCGAAGATCGAAAGACTTATGACCAATACAGAGCAAAGGGAAGAAACCGTCGGGGGACCGCTTTTTACCCCAGGACGAGAAAACTGAGTCCGGGGCATTCCCGCTCGCGTTTTCTTGGGACGAGCACCGGAAGTCCTCGAGCTCAGCCCGTTTCCTTCGCTGCAAGTGCATTTCCAGTGGTTTCTGACACCGGACGAGCGTTCGCCACTCGTTGGAAGCTTCGGCCATCTTTTGGACCGTTTTGGGTCGCACCACAGTTCTCCCTCCAACGAGCTCGCTTCCCGACCTATACCTCCGGAAAACGTGTCAGGGAGCATGCCAGGAGTGTGGGTTGAAGTCCTCGGAGCACGAGACCCGAAGATCGAAAGACTTATGACCAATACGGAGCAAAGGGAAGAAACCGTCGGGGGACCGCTTTTTACCCCAGGACGAGAAAACTGAGTCCGGGGCATTCCCGCTCGCGTTTTCTTGGGACGAGCACCGGATGTCCTCGAGCTCAGCCCGTTTCCTTCGCTGCAAGTGCATTTCCAGTGGTTTCTGACACCGGACGAGCGTTCGCCACTCGTTGGAAGCTTCGGCCATCTTTTGGACCGTTTTGGGTCGCACCACAGTTCTCCCTCCAACGAGCTCGCTTCCCGACCTAAACCTCCGGAAAACGTGTCAGGGAGCATGCCAGGAGTGTGGGTTGAAGTCCTCGGAGCACGAGACCCGAAGATCGAAAGACTTATGACCAATACGGAGCAAAGGGAAGAAACCGTCGGGGGACCGCTTTTTACCCCAGGACGAGAAAACTGAGTCCGGGGCATTCCCGCTCGCGTTTTCTTGGGACGAGCTCCGGAAGTCCTCGAGCTCAGCCCGTTTCCCTCGCTACAAGTGCATTTCCAGTGGTTTCTGACACCGGACGAGCGTTCGCCACTCGTTGGAAGCTTCGGCCATCTTTTGGACCGTTTTGGGTCGCACCACAGTTCTCCCTCCAACGAGCTCGCTTCCCGACCTATACCTCCGGAAAACGTGTCAGGGGGCATGCCAGGAGTGTGGGTTGAAGTCCTCGGAGCACGAGACCCGAAGATCGAAAGACTTATGACCAATACGGAGCAAAGGGAAGAAACCGTCGGGGGACCGCTTTTTACCCCAGGACGAGAAAACTGAGTCCGGGGCATTCCCGCTCGCGTTTTCTTCGGACGAGCACCGGAAGTCCTCGAGCTCAGCCCGTTTCCTTCGCTGCAAGTGCATTTCCAGTGGTTTCTGACACCGGACGAGCGTTCGCCACTCGTTGGAAGCTTCGACCATCTTTTGGACCGTTTTGGGTCGCACCACAGTTCTCCCTCCAACGAGCTCGCTTCCCGACCTATACCTCCGGAAAACGTGTCAGGGAGCATGCCAGGAGTGTGGGTTGAAGTCCTCGGAGCACGAGACCCGAAGATCGAAAGACTTATGACCAATACGGAGCAAAGGGAAGAAACCGTCGGGGGACCGCTTTTTACCCCAGGACGAGAAAACTGAGTTCGGGGCACTCCCGCTCGCGTTTTCTTGGGACGAGCACCGGAAGTCCTCGAGCTCAGCCCGTTTCCTTCGCTGCAAGTGCATTTCCAGTGGTTTCTGACACCGGACGAGCGTTCGCCACTCGTTGGAAGCTTCGGCCATCTTTTGGACCGTTTTGGGTCGCACCACAGTTCTCCCTCCAACGAGCTCGCTTCCCGACCTATACCTCCGGAAAACGTGTCAGGGAGCATGCCAGGAGTGTGGGTTGAAGTCCTCGGAGCACGAGACCCGAAGATCGAAAGACTTATGACCAATACGGAGCAAAGGGAAGAAACCGTCGGGGGACCGCTTTTTACCCCAGGACGAGAAAACTGAGTTCGGGGCATTTTCGCTCGCGTTTTCTTGGGACGAGCACCGGAAGTCCTCGAGCTCAGCCCGTTTCCTTCGCTGCAAGTGCATTTCCAGTGGTTTCTGACACCGGACGAGCGTTCGCCACTCGTTGGAAGCTTCGGCCATCTTTTGGACCGTTTTGGGTCCCACCACAGTTCTCCCTCCAACGAGCTCGCTTCCCGACCTATACCTCCGGAAAACGTGTCAGGGAGCATGCCAGGAGTGTGGGTTGAAGTCCTCGGAGCACGAGACCCGAAGATCGAAAGACTTATGACCAATACGGAGCAAAGGGAAGAAACCGTCGGGGGACCGCTTTTTACCCCAGGACGAGAAAACTGAGTCCGGGGCATTCCCGCTCGCGTTTTCTTGGGACGAGCACCGGAAGTCCTCGAGCTCAGCCCGTTTCCTTCGCTGCAAGTGCATTTCCAGTGGTTTCTAACACCGGACGAGCGTTCGCCACTCGTTGGAAGCTTCGGCCATCTTTTGAACCGTTTTCGGTCGCACCACAGTTCTCCCTCCAACGAGCTCGCTTCCCGACGTATACCTCCGGAAAACGTGTCAGGGAGCATGCCAGGAGTGTGGGTTGAAGTCCTCGGAGCACGAGACCCGAAGATCGAAAGACTTATGACCAATACGGAGCAAAGGGAAGAAACCGTCGGGGGACCGCTTTTTACCCCAGGACGAGAAAACTGAGTCCGGGGCATTCCCGCTCGCGTTTTCTTGGGACGAGCACCGGAAGTCCTCGAGCTCAGCCCGTTTCCTGCGCTGCAAGTTCATTTCCAGTGATTTCTGACACCGGACGAGCGTTCGCCACTCGTTGGAAGCTTCGGCCATCTTTTGGACCGTTTTGGGTCGCACCACAGTACTCCCTCCAACGAGCTCGCTTCCCGACCTATACCTCCGGAAAACGTGTCAGGGAGCATGCCAGGAGTGTGGGTTGATGTCCTCGGAGCACGAGACCCGAAGATCGAAAGACTTATGACCAATACGGAGCAAAGGGAAGAAACCGTCGGGGGACCGCTTTTTACCCCAGGACAAGAAAACTGAGTCCGGGGCATTCCCGCTCGCGTTTTCTTGGGACGAGCTCCGGAAGTCCTCGAGCTCAGCCTGTTTCCCTCGCTACAAGTGCATTTCCAGTGGTTTCTGACACCGGACGAGCGTTCGCCACTCGTTGGAAGCTTCGGCCATCTTTTGGACCGTTTTGGGTCGCACCACAGTTCTCACTCCAACGAGCTCGCTTCCCGACCTATACCTCCGGAAAACGTGTCAGGGAGCATGCCAGGAGTGTGGGTTGAAGTCCTCGGAGCACGAGACCCGAAGATCGAAAGACTTATGACCAATACGGAGCAAAGGGGAGAAACCGTCGGGGGACCGCTTTTTACCCCAGGACGAGAAAACTGAGTCCGGGGCATTCCCGCTCGCGTTTTCTTGGGACGAGCACCGGAAGTCCTCGAGCTCAGCCCGTTTCCTTCGCTGCAAGTGCATTTCCAGTGGTTTCTGACACCGGACGAGCGTTCGCCACTCGTTGGAAGCTTCGACCATCTTTTGGACCGTTTTGGGTCGCACCACAGTTCTCCCTCCAACGAGCTCGCTTCCCGACCTATACCTCCGGAAAACGTGTCATGGAGCATGCCAGGAGTGTGGGTTGAAGTCCTCGGAGCACGAGACCCGAAGATCGAAAGACTTATGACCAATACGGAGCAAAGGGAAGAAACCGTCGGGGGACCGCTTTTTACCCCAGGACGAGAAAACTGAGTCCGGGGCATTCCCGCTCGCGTTTTCTTGGGACGAGCACCGGAAGTCCTCGAGCTTAGCCCGTTTCCTTCGCTGCAAGTGCATTTCCAGTGGTTTCTGACACCGGACGAGCGTTCGCCACTCGTTGGAAGCTTCGGCCATCTTTTGGACCGTTTTGGGTCGCACCACAGTTCTCCCTCCAACGAGCTCGCGTCCTGACCTATACCTCCGGAAAACGTGTCAGGGAGCATGCCAGGAGTGTGGGTTGAAGTCCTCGGAGCACGAGACCCGAAGATCGAAAGACTTATGACCAATACGGAGCAAAGGGAAGAAACTGTCGGGGGACCGCCTCTGACCTCAGGACGAGAAAACTGAGTCCGGGGCATTTCCGCTCGCGTTTTCTTGGGACGAGCACCGGAAGTCCTCGAGCTCAGCCCGTTTCCTTCGCTGCAAGTGCATTTCCAGTGGTTTCTTACACCGGACGAGCGTTCGCCACTCGTTGGAAGCTTCGGCCATCTTTTGGACCGTTTTGGGTCGCACCACAGTTCTCCCTCCAACGAGCTCGCTTCCCGACCTATACCTCCGGAAAACGTGTCAGGGAGCATGCCAGGAGTGTGGGTTGAAGTCCTCGGAGCACGAGACCCGAAGATCGAAAGACTTATGACCAATACGGAGCAAAGGGAAGAAACCGTCGGGGGACCGCTTTTTACCCCAGGACGAGAAAACTGAGTCCGGGGCATTCCCGCTCGCGTTTTCTTGGGACGAGCACCGGAAGTCCTCGAGCTCAGCCCGTTTCCTGCGCTGCAAGTTCATTTCCAGTGATTTCTGACACCGGACGAGCGTTCGCCACTCGTTGGAAGCTTCGGCCATCTTTTGGACCGTTTTGGGTCGCACCACAGTACTCCCTCCAACGAGCTCGCTTCCCGACCTATACCTCCGGAAAACGTGTCAGGGAGCATGCCAGGAGTGTGGGTTGATGTCCTCGGAGCACGAGACCCGAAGATCGAAAGACTTATGACCAATACGGAGCAAAGGGAAGAAACCGTCGGGGGACCGCTTTTTACCCCAGGACAAGAAAACTGAGTCCGGGGCATTCCCGCTCGCGTTTTCTTGGGACGAGCTCCGGAAGTCCTCGAGCTCAGCCTGTTTCCCTCGCTACAAGTGCATTTCCAGTGGTTTCTGACACCGGACGAGCGTTCGCCACTCGTTGGAAGCTTCGGCCATCTTTTGGACCGTTTTGGGTCGCACCACAGTTCTCACTCCAACGAGCTCGCTTCCCGACCTATACCTCCGGAAAACGTGTCAGGGAGCATGCCAGGAGTGTGGGTTGAAGTCCTCGGAGCACGAGACCCGAAGATCGAAAGACTTATGACCAATACGGAGCAAAGGGAAGAAACCGTCGGGGGACCGCTTTTTACCCCAGGACGAGAAAACTGAGTCCGGGGCATTCCCGCTCGCGTTTTCTTGGGACGAGCACCGGAAGTCCTCGAGCTCAGCCCGTTTCCTTCGCTGCAAGTGCATTTCCAGTGGTTTCTGACACCGGACGAGCGTTCGCCACTCGTTGGAAGCTTCGACCATCTTTTGGACCGTTTTGGGTCGCACCACAGTTCTCCCTCCAACGAGCTCGCTTCCCGACCTATACCTCCGGAAAACGTGTCATGGAGCATGCCAGGAGTGTGGGTTGAAGTCCTCGGAGCACGAGACCCGAAGATCGAAAGACTTATGACCAATACGGAGCAAAGGGAAGAAACCGTCGGGGGACCGCTTTTTACCCCAGGACGAGAAAACTGAGTCCGGGGCATTCCCGCTCGCGTTTTCTTGGGACGAGCACCGGAAGTCCTCGAGCTTAGCCCGTTTCCTTCGCTGCAAGTGCATTTCCAGTGGTTTATGACACCGGACGAGCGTTCGCCACTCGTTGGAAGCTTCGGCCATCTTTTGGACCGTTTTGGGTCGCACCACAGTTCTCCCTCCAACGAGCTCGCGTCCTGACCTATACCTCCGGAAAACGTGTCAGGGAGCATGCCAGGAGTGTGGGTTGAAGTCCTCGGAGCACGAGACCCGAAGATCGAAAGACTTATGACCAATACGGAGCAAAGGGAAGAAACTGTCGGGGGACCGCCTCTGACCTCAGGACGAGAAAACTGAGTCCGGGGCATTTCCGCTCGCGTTTTCTTGGGACGAGCACCGGAAGTCCTCGAGCTCAGCCCGTTTCCTTCGCTGCAAGTGCATTTCCAGTGGTTTCTTACACCGGACGAGCGTTCGCCACTCGTTGGAAGCTTCGGCCATCTTTTGGACCGTTTTGGGTCGCACCACAGTTCTCCCTCCAACGAGCTCGCTTCCCGACGTATACCTCCGGAAAACGTGTCAGGGAGCATGCCAGGAGTGTGGGTTGAAGTCCTCGGAGCACGAGACCCGAAGATCGAAAGACTTATGACCAATACGGAGCAAAGGGAAGAAACCGTCGGGGGACCGCTTTTTACCCCAGGACGAGAAAACTGAGTCCGGGGCATTCCCGCTCGCGTTTTCTTGGGACGAGCACCGGAAGTCCTCGAGCTCAGCCCGTTTCCTTCGCTGCAAGTGCATTTCCAGTGGTTTCTGACACCGGACGAGCGTTCGCCACTCGTTGGAAGCTTCGGCCATCTTTTGGACCGTTTTGGGTCGCACCACAGTTCTCCCTCCAACGAGCTCGCTTCCCGACCTATACCTCCGGAAAACGTGTCAGGGAGCATGCCAGGAGTGTGGGTTGAAGTCCTCGGAGCACGAGACCCGAAGATCGAAAGACTTATGACCAATACGGAGCAAAGGGAAGAAACCGTCGGGGGACCGCTTTTTACCCCAGGACGAGAAAACTGAGTCCGGGGCAGTCCCGCTCGCGTTTTCTTGGGACGAGCACCGGAAGTCCTTGAGCTCAGCCCGTTTCCTTCGCTGCAAGTGCATTTCCAGTGGTTTCTGACACCGGACGAGCGTTCGCCCCTCGTTGGAAGCTTCGGCCATCTTTTGGACCGTTTTGGGTCGCACCACAGTTCTCCCTCCAACGAGCTCGCTTCCCGACCTATACCTCCGGAAAACGTGTCAGGGAGCATGCCAGTAGTGTGGGTTGAAGTCCTCGGAGCACGAGACCCGAAGATCGAAAGACTTATGACCAATACGGAGCAAAGGGAAGAAACCGTCGGGGGACCGCTTTTTACCCCAGGACGAGAAAACTGAGTCCGGGGCATTCCCGCTCGCGTTTTCTTGGGACGAGCACCGGAAGTCCTCGAGCTCAGCCCGTTTCCTTCGCTGCAAGTGCATTTCCAGTGGTTTCTGACACCGGACGAGCGTTCGCCACTCGTTGGAAGCTTCGGCCATCTTTTGGACCGTTTTGGGTCGCACCACAGTTCTCCCTCCAACGAGCTCGCTTCCCGACCTATACCTCCGGAAAACGTGTCAGGGAGCATGCCAGGAGTGTGGGTTGAAGTCCTCGGAGCACGAGACCCGAAGATCGAAAGACTTATGACCAATACGGAGCAAAGGGAAGAAACCGTCGGGGGACCGCTTTTTACCCCAGGACGAGAAAACTGAGTCCGGGGCATTCCCGCTCGCGTTTTCTTGGGACGAGCACCGGAAGTCCTCGAGCTCAGCCCGTTTCCTTCGCTGCAAGTGCATTTCCAGTGGTTTCTGACACCGGACGAGCGTTCGCCACTCGTTGGAAGCTTCGGCCATCTTTTGGACCGTTTTGGGTCGCACCACAGTTCTCCCTCCAACGAGCTCGCTTCCCGACCTATACCTCCGGAAAACGTGTCAGGGAGCATGCCAGGAGTGTGGGTTGAAGTCCTCGGAGCACGAGACCCGAAGATCGAAAGACTTATGACCAATACGGAGCAAAGGGAAGAAACCGTCGGGGGACCGCTTTTTACCCCAGGACGAGAAAACTGAGTCCGGGGCATTCCCGCTCGCGTTTTCTTGGGACGAGCACCGGAAGTCCTCGAGCTCAGCCCGTTTCCTTCGTTGCAAGTGCATTTCCAGTGGTTTCTGACACCGGACGAGCGTTCGCCACTCGTTGGAAGCTTCGACCATCTTTTGGACCGTTTTGGGTCGCACCACAGTTCTCCCTCCAACGAGCTCGCTTCCCGACCTATACCTCCGGAAAACGTGTCAGGGAGCATGCCAGGAGTGTGGGTTGAAGTCCTCGGAGCACGAGACCCGAAGATCGAAAGACTTATGACCAATACGGAGCAAAGGGAAGAAACCGTCGGGGGACCGCTTTTTACCCCAGGACGAGAAAACTGAGTCCGGGGCACTCCCGCTCGCGTTTTCTTGGGACGAGCACCGGAAGTCCTCGAGCTCAGCCCGTTTCCTTCGCTGCAAGTGCATTTCCAGTGGTTTCTGACACCGGACGAGCGTTCGCCACTCGTTGGAAGCTTCGGCCATCTTTTGGACCGTTTTGGGTCGCACCACAGTTCTCCCTCCAACGAGCTCGCTTCCCGACCTATACCTCCGGAAAACGTGTCAGGGAGCATGCCAGGAGTGTGGGTTGAAGTCCTCGGAGCACGAGACCCGAAGATCGAAAGACTTATGACCAATACGGAGCAAAGGGAAGAAACCGTCGGGGGACCGCTTTTTACCCCAGGACGAGAAAACTGAGTTCGGGGCATTTTCGCTCGCGTTTTCTTGGGACGAGCACCAGAAGTCCTCGAGCTCAGCCCGTTTCCTTCGCTGCAAGTGCATTTCCAGTGGTTTCTGACACCGGACGAGCGTTCGCCACTCGTTGGAAGCTTCGGCCATCTTTTGGACCGTTTTGGGTCCCACCACAGTTCTCCCTCCAACGAGCTCGCTTCCCGACCTATACCTCCGGAAAACGTGTCAGGGAGCATGCCAGGAGTGTGGGTTGAAGTCCTCGGAGCACGAGACCCGAAGATCGAAAGACTTATGACCAATACGGAGCAAAGGGAAGAAACCGTCGGGGGACCGCTTTTTACCCCAGGACGAGAAAACTGAGTCCGGGGCATTCCCGCTCGCGTTTTCTTGGGACGAGCACCGGAAGTCCTCGAGCTCAGCCCGTTTCCTTCGCTGCAAGTGCATTTCCAGTGGTTTCTGACACCGGACGAGCGTTCGCCACTCGTTGGAAGCTTCGGCCATCTTTTGAACCGTTTTCGGTCGCACCACAGTTCTCCCTCCAACGAGCTCGCTTCCCGACGTATACCTCCGGAAAACGTGTCAGGGAGCATGCCAGGAGTGTGGGTTGAAGTCCTCGGAGCACGAGACCCGAAGATCGAAAGACTTATGACCAATACGGAGCAAAGGGAAGAAACCGTCGGGGGACCGCTTTTTACCCCAGGACGAGAAAACTGAGTTCGGGGCACTCCCGCTCGCGTTTTCTTGGGACGAGCACCGGAAGTCCTCGAGCTCAGCCCGTTTCCTTCGCTGCAAGTGCATTTCCAGTGGTTTCTGACACCGGACGAGCGTTCGCCACTCGTTGGAAGCTTCGGCCATCTTTTGGACCGTTTTGGGTCCCACCACAGTTCTCCCTCCAACGAGCTCGCTTCCCGACCTATACCTCCGGAAAACGTGTCAGGGAGCATGCCAGGAGTGTGGGTTGAAGTCCTTGGAGCACGAGACCCGAAGATCGAAAGACTTATGACCAATACGGAGCAAAGGGAAGAAACCGTCGGGGGACCGCTTTTTACCCCAGGACGAGAAAACTGAGTCCGGGGCATTCCCGCTCGCGTTTTCTTGGGACGAGCACCGGAAGTCCTCGAGCTCAGCCCGTTTCCTTCGCTGCAAGTGCATTTCCAGTGGTTTCTGACACCGGACGAGCGTTCGCCACTCGTTGGAAGCTTCGGCCATCTTTTGAACCGTTTTCGGTCGCACCACAGTTCTCCCTCCAACGAGCTCGCTTCCCGACGTATACCTCCGGAAAACGTGTCAGGGAGCATGCCAGGAGTGTGGGTTGAAGTCCTCGGAGCACGAGACCCGAAGATCGAAAGACTTATGACCAATACGGAGCAAAGGGAAGAAACCGTCGGGGGACCGCTTTTTACCCCAGGACGAGAAAACTGAGTTCGGGGCACTCCCGCTCGCGTTTTCTTGGGACGAGCACCGGAAGTCCTCGAGCTCAGCCCGTTTCCTTCGCTGCAAGTGCATTTCCAGTGGTTTCTGACACCGGACGAGCGTTCGCCACTCGTTGGAAGCTTCGGCCATCTTTTGGACCGTTTTGGGTCGCACCACAGTTCTCCCTCCAACGAGCTCGCTTCCCGACCTATACCTCCGGAAAACGTGTCAGGGAGCATGCCAGGAGTGTGGGTTGAAGTCCTCGGAGCACGAGACCCGAAGATCGAAAGACTTATGACCAATACGGAGCAAAGGGAAGAAACCGTCGGGGGACCGCTTTTTACCCCAGGACGAGAAAACTGAGTTCGGGGCATTTTCGCTCGCGTTTTCTTGGGACGAGCACCGGAAGTCCTCGAGCTCAGCCCGTTTCCTTCGCTGCAAGTGCATTTCCAGTGGTTTCTGACACCGGACGAGCGTTCGCCACTCGTTGGAAGCTTCGGCCATCTTTTGGACCGTTTTGGGTCCCACCACAGTTCTCCCTCCAACGAGCTCGCTTCCCGACCTATACCTCCGGAAAACGTGTCAGGGAGCATGCCAGGAGTGTGGGTTGAAGTCCTCGGAGCACGAGACCCGAAGATCGAAAGACTTATGACCAATACGGAGCAAAGGGAAGAAACCGTCGGGGGACCGCTTTTTACCCCAGGACGAGAAAACTGAGTCCGGGGCATTCCCGCTCGCGTTTTCTTGGGACGAGCACCGGAAGTCCTCGAGCTCAGCCCGTTTCCTTCGCTGCAAGTGCATTTCCAGTGGTTTCTGACACCGGACGAGCGTTCGCCACTCGTTGGAAGCTTCGGCCATCTTTTGGACCGTTTTGGGTCGCACCACAGTTCTCCCTCCAACGAGCTCGCTTCCCGACCTATACCTCCGGAAAACGTGTCAGGGAGCATGCCAGGAGTGTGGGTTGAAGTCCTCGGAGCACGAGACCCGAAGATCGAAAGACTTATGACCAATACGGAGCAAAGGGAAGAAACCGTCGGGGGACCGCTTTTTACCCCAGGACGAGAAAACTGAGTCCGGGGCATTCCCGCTCGCGTTTTCTTGGGACGAGCACCGGAAGTCCTCGAGCTCAGCCCGTTTCCTTCGCTGCAAGTGCATTTCCAGTGGTTTCTGACACCGGACGAGCGTTCGCCCCTCGTTGGAAGCTTCGGCCATCTTTTGGACCGTTTTGGGTCGCACCACAGTTCTCCCTCCAACGAGCTCGCTTCCCGACCTATACCTCTGGAAAACGTGTCACGGAGCATGCCAGGAGTGTGGGTTGAAGTCCTCGGAGCACGAGACCCGTAGATCGAAAGACTTATGACCAATACGGAGCAAAGGGAAGAAACCGTCGGGGGACCGTTTTTTACCCCAGGACGAGAAAACTGAGTCCGGGGCATTCCCGCTCGCGTTTTCTTGGGACGAGCACCGGAAGTCCTCGAGCTCAGCCCGTTTCCTTCGCTGCAAGTGCATTTCCAGTGGTTTCTGACACCGGACGAGCGTTCGCCACTCGTTGGAAGCTTCGGCCATCTTTTGGACCGTTTTGGGTCGCACCACAGTTCTCCCTCCAACGAGCTCGCTTCCCGACCTATACCTCCGGAAAACGTGTCAGGGAGCATGCCAGGAGTGTGGGTTGAAGTCCTTGGAGCACGAGACCCGAAGATCGAAAGACTTATGACCAATACGGAGCAAAGGGAAGAAACCGTCGGGGGACCGCTTTTTACCCCAGGACGAGAAAACTGAGTCCGGGGCATTCCCGCTCGCGTTTTCTTGGGACGAGCACCGGAAGTCCTCGAGCTCAGCCCGTTTCCTTCGCTGCAAGTGCATTTCCAGTGGTTTCTGACACCGGACGAGCGTTCGCCACTCGTTGGAAGCTTCGGCCATCTTTTGGACCGTTTTGGGTCGCACCACAGTTCTCCCTCCAACGAGCTCGCTTCCCGACCTATACCTCCGGAAAACGTGTCAGGGAGCATGCCAGGAGTGTGGGTTGAAGTCCTCGGAGCACGAGACCCGAAGATCGAAAGACTTATGACCAATACGGAGCAAAGGGAAGAAACCGTCGGGGGACCGCTTTTTACCCCTGGACGAGAAAACTGAGTCCGGGGCATTCCCGCTCGCGTTTTCTTGGGACGAGCACCGGAAGTCCTCGAGCTCAGCCCATTTCCTTCGCTGCAAGTGCATTTCCAGTGGTTTCTGACACCGGACGAGCGTTCGCCACTCGTTGGAAGCTTCGGCCATCTTTTGGACCGTTTTGGGTCGCACCACAGTTCTTCCTCCAACGAGCTCGCTTCCCGACCTATACCTCCGGAAAACGTGTCAGGGAGCATGCCAGGAGTGTGGGTTGAAGTCCTCAGAGCACGAGACCCGAAGATCGAAAGACTTGTGACCAATACGGAGCAAAGGGAACAAACCGTCGTGGGACCGCTTTTTACCCCAGGACGAGAAAACGGAGTCCGGGGCATTCCCGCTCGCGTTTTCTTGGGACGAGCACCGGAAGTCCTCGAGCTCAGCCCGTTTCCTTCGATGCAAGTGCATTTCCAGTGGTTTCTGACACCGGACGAGCGTTCGCCACTCGTTGGAAGCTTCGGCCATCTTTTGGACCGTTTTGGGTCGCACCACAGTTCTCCCTCCAACGAGCTCGCTTCCCGACCTATACCTCCGGAAAACGTGTCAGGGAGCATGCCAGGAGTGTGGGTTGAAGTCCTCGGAGCACGAGACCCGAAGATCGAAAGACTTATGACCAATACGGAGCAAAGGGAAGAAACCGTCGGGGGACCGCTTTTTACCCCAGGACGAGAAAACTGAGTCCGGGGCATTCCCGCTCGCGTTTTCTTGGGACGAGCACCGGAAGTCCTCGAGCTCAGCCCGTTTCCTTCGCTGCAAGTGCATTTCCAGTGGTTTCTGACACCGGACGAGCGTTCGCCACTCGTTGGAAGCTTCGGCCATCTTTTGGACCGTTTTGGGTCGCACCACAGTTCTCCCTCCAACGAGCTCGCTTCCCGACCTATACCTCCGGAAAACGTGTCAGGGAGCATGCCAGGAGTGTGGGTTGAAGTCCTCGGAGCACGAGACCCGAAGATCGAAAGACTTATGACCAATACGGAGCAAAGGGAAGAAACCGTCGGGGGACCGCTTTTTACCCCAGGACGAGAAAACTGAGTCCGGGGCATTCCCGCTCGCGTTTTCTTGGGACGAGCACCGGAAGTCCTCGAGCTCAGCCCGTTTCCTTCGCTGCAAGTGCATTTCCAGTGGTTTCTGACACCGGACGAGCGTTCGCCACTCGTTGGAAGCTTCGGCCATCTTTTGGACCGTTTTGGGTCGCACCACAGTTCTCCCTCCAACGAGCTCGCTTCCCGACCTATACCTCTGGAAAACGTGTCACTGAGCATGCCAGGAGTGTGGGTTGAAGTCCTCGGAGCACGAGACCCGTAGATCGAAAGACTTATGACCAATACGGAGCAAAGGGAAGAAACCGTCGGGGGACCGTTTTTTACCCCAGGACGAGAAAACTGAGTCCGGGGCATTCCCGCTCGCGTTTTCTTGGGACGAGCACCGGAAGTCCTCGAGCTCAGCCCGTTTCCTTCGCTGCAAGTGCATTTCCAGTGGTTTCTGACACCGGACGAGCGTTCGCCACTCGTTGGAAGCTTCGGCCATCTTTTGGACCGTTTTGGGTCGCACCACAGTTCTCCCTCCAACGAGCTCGCTTCCCGACCTATACCTCCGGAAAACGTGTCAGGGAGCATGCCAGGAGTGTGGGTTGAAGTCCTTGGAGCACGAGACCCGAAGATCGAAAGACTTATGACCAATACGGAGCAAAGGGAAGAAACCGTCGGGGGACCGCTTTTTACCCCAGGACGAGAAAACTGAGTCCGGGGAATTCCCGCTCGCGTTTTCTTGGGACGAGCACCGGAAGTCCTCGAGCTCAGCCCGTTTCCTTCGCTGCAAGTGCATTTCCAGTGGTTTCTGACACCGGACGAGCGTTCGCCACTCGTTGGAAGCTTCGGCCATCTTTTGGACCGTTTTGGGTCGCACCACAGTTCTCCCTCCAACGAGCTCGCTTCCCGACCTATACCTCCGGAAAACGTGTCAGGGAGCATGCCAGGAGTGTGGGTTGAAGTCCTCGGAGCACGAGACCCGAAGATCGAAAGACTTATGACCAATACGGAGCAAAGGGAAGAAACCGTCGGGGGACCGCTTTTTACCCCTGGACGAGAAAACTGAGTCCGGGGCATTCCCGCTCGCGTTTTCTTGGGACGAGCACCGGAAGTCCTCGAGCTCAGCCCATTTCCTTCGCTGCAAGTGCATTTCCAGTGGTTTCTGACACCGGACGAGCGTTCGCCACTCGTTGGAAGCTTCGGCCATCTTTTGGACCGTTTTGGGTCGCACCACAGTTCTTCCTCCAACGAGCTCGCTTCCCGACCTATACCTCCGGAAAACGTGTCAGGGAGCATGCCAGGAGTGTGGGTTGAAGTCCTCAGAGCACGAGACCCGAAGATCGAAAGACTTGTGACCAATACGGAGCAAAGGGAACAAACCGTCGTGGGACCGCTTTTTACCCCAGGACGAGAAAACTGAGTCCGGGGCATTCCCGCTCGCGTTTTCTTGGGACGAGCACCGGAAGTCCTCGAGCTCAGCCCGTTTCCTTCGATGCAAGTGCATTTCCAGTGGTTTCTGACACCGGACGAGCGTTCGCCACTCGTTGGAAGCTTCGGCCATCTTTTGGACCGTTTTGGGTCGCACCACAGTTCTCCCTCCAACGAGCTCGCTTCCCGACCTATACCTCTGGAAAACGTGTCAGGGAGCATGCCAGGAGTGTGGGTTGAAGTCCTCGGAGCACGAGACCCGAAGATCGAAAGACTTATGACCAATACGGAGCAAAGGGAAGAAACCGTCGGGGGACCGCTTTTTACCCGAGGACGAGAAAACTGAGTCCGGGGCATTCCCGCTCGCGTTTTCTTGGGACGAGCACCGGAAGTCCTCGAGCTCAGCCCGTTTCCTTCGCTGCAAGTGCATTTCCAGTGGTTTCTGACACCGGACGAGCGTTCGCCACTCGTTGGAAGCTTCGGCCATCTTTTGGACCGTTTTGGGTCGCACCACAGTTCTCCCTCCAACGAGCTCGCTTCCCGACCTATACCTCCGGAAAACGTGTCAGGGAGCATGCCAGGAGTGTGGGTTGAAGTCCTCGGAGCACGAGACCCGAAGATCGAAAGACTTATGACCAATACGGAGCAAAGGGAAGAAACCGTCGGGGGACCGCTTTTTACCCCAGGACGAGAAAACTGAGTCCGGGGCATTCCCGCTCGCGTTTTCTTGGGACGAGCACCGGAAGTCCTCGAGCTCAGCCCGTTTCCTTCGCTGCAAGTGCATTTCCAGTGGTTTCTGACACCGGACGAGCGTTCGCAACTCGTTGGAAGCTTCGGCCATCTTTTGGACCGTTTTGGGTCGCACCACAGTTCTCCCTCCAACGAGCTCGCTTCCCGACCTATACCTCCGGAAAACGTGTCAGGGAGCATGCCAGGAGTGTGGGTTGAAGTCCTCGGAGCACGAGACCCGAAGATCGAAAGACTTATGACCAATACGGAGCAAAGGGAAGAAACCGTCGGGGGACCGCTTTTTACCCCAGGACGAGAAAACTGAGTCCGGGGCATTCCCGCTCGCGTTTTCTTGGGACGAGCACCGGAAGTCCTCGAGCTCAGCCCGTTTCCTTCGCTGCAAGTGCATTTCCAGTGGTTTCTGACACCGGACGAGCGTTCGCCACTCGTTGGAAGCTTCGGCCATCTTTTGGACCGTTTTGGGTCGCACCACAGTTCTCCCTCCAACGAGCTCGCTTCCCGACCTATACCTCCGGAAAACGTGTCAGGGAGCATGCCAGGAGTGTGGGTTGAAGTCCTCGGAGCACGAGACCCGAAGATCGAAAGACTTATGACCAATACGGAGCAAAGGGAAGAAACCGTCGGGGGACCGCTTTTTACCCCAGGACGAGAAAACTGAGTCCGGGGCATTCCCGCTCGCGTTTTCTTGGGACGAGCACCGGAAGTCCTCGAGCTCAGCCCGTTTCCTTCGCTGCAAGTGCATTTCCAGTGGTTTCTGACACCGGACGAGCGTTCGCCACTCGTTGGAAGCTTCGGCCATCTTTTGGACCGTTTTGGGTCGCACCACAGTTCTCCCTCCAACGAGCTCGCTTCCCGACCTATACCTCCGGAAAACGTGTCAGGGAGCATGCCAGGAGTGTGGGTTGAAGTCCTCGGAGCACGAGACCCGAAGATCGAAAGACTTATGACCAATACGGAGCAAAGGGAAGAAACCGTCGGGGGACCGCTTTTTACCCCAGGACGAGAAAACTGAGTCCGGGGCATTCCCGCTCGCGTTTTCTTGGGACGAGCACCGGAAGTCCTCGAGCTCAGCCCGTTTCCTTCGCTGCAAGTGCATTTCCAGTGGTTTCTGACACCGGACGAGCGTTCGCCACTCGTTGGAAGCTTCGGCCATCTTTTGGACCGTTTTGGGTCGCACCACAGTTCTCCCTCCAGCGAGCTCGCTTCCCGACCTATACCTCCGGAAAACGTGTCAGGGAGCATGCCAGGAGTGTGGGTTGAAGTCCTCGGAGCACGAGACCCGAAGATCGAAAGACTTATGACCAATACGGAGCAAAGGGAAGAAACCGTCGGGGGACCGCTTTTTACCCCAGGACGAGAAAACTGAGTCCGGGGCATTCCCGCTCGCGTTTTCTTGGGACGAGCACCGAAAGTCCTCGAGCTCAGCCCGTTTCCTTCGCTGCAAGTGCATTTCCAGTGGTTTCTGACACCGGACGAGCGTTCGCCACTCGTTGGAAGCTTCGGCCATCTTTTGGACCATTTTGGGTCGCACCACAGTTCTCCCTCCAGCGAGCTCGCTTCCCGACCTATACCTCCGGAAAACGTGTCAGGGAGCATGCCAGGAGTGTGGGTTGAAGTCCTCGGAGCACGAGACCCGAAGATCGAAAGACTTATGACCAATACGGAGCAAAGGGAAGAAACCGTCGGGGGACCGCTTTTTACCCCAGGACGAGAAAACTGAGTCCGGGGCATTCCCGCTCGCGTTTTCTTGGGACGAGCACCGGAAGTCCTCGAGCTCAGCCCGTTTCCTTCGCTGCAAGTGCATTTCCAGTGGTTTCTGACACCGGACGAGCGTTCGCCACTCGTTGGAAGCTTCGGCCATCTTTTGGACCGTTTTGGGTCGCACCACAGTTCTCCCTCCAGCGAGCTCGCTTCCCGACCTATACCTCCGGAAAACGTGTCAGGGAGCATGCCAGGAGTGTGGGTTGAAGTCCTCGGAGCACGAGACCCGAAGATCGAAAGACTTATGACCAATACGGAGCAAAGGGAAGAAACCGTCGGGGGACCGCTTTTTACCCCAGGACGAGAAAACTGAGTCCGGGGCATTCCCGCTCGCGTTTTCTTGGGACGAGCACCGGAAGTCCTCGAGCTCAGCCCGTTTCCTTCGCTGCAAGTGCATTTCCAGTGGTTTCTGACACCGGACGAGCGTTCGCCACTCATTGGAAGCTTCGGCCATCTTTTGGACCGTTTTGGGTCGCACCACAGTTCTCCCTCCAACGAGCTCGCTTCCCGACCTATACCTCCGGAAAACGTGTCAGGGAGCATGCCAGGAGTGTGGGTTGAAGTCCTCGGAGCACGAGACCCGAAGATCGAAAGACTTATGACCAATACGGAGCAAGGGGAAGAAACCGTCGGGGGACCGCTTTTTACCCCAGGACGAGAAAACTGAGTCCGGGGCATTCCCGCTCGCGTTTTCTTGGGACGAGCACCGGAAGTCCTCGAGCTCAGCCCGTTTCCTTCGCTGCAAGTGCATTTCCAGTGGTTTCTGACACCGGACGAGCGTTCGCCACTCGTTGGAAGCTTCGGCCATCTTTTGGACCGTTTTGGGTCGCACCACAGTTCTCCCTCCAACGAGCTCGCTTCCCGACCTATACCTCCGGAAAACGTGTCAGGGAGCATGCCAGGAGTGTGGGTTGAAGTCCTCGGAGCACGAGACCCGAAGATCGAAAGACTTATGACCAATACGGAGCAAAGGGAAGAAACCGTCGGGGGACCGCTTTTTACCCCAGGACGAGAAAACTGAGTCCGGGGCATTCCCGCTCGCGTTTTCTTGGGACGAGCACCGGAAGTCCTCGAGCTCAGCCCGTTTCCTTCGCTGCAAGTGCATTTCCAGTGGTTTCTGACACCGGACGAGCGTTCGCCACTCGTTGGAAGCTTCGGCCATCTTTTGGACCGTTTTGGGTCGCACCACAGTTCTCCCTCCAACGAGCTCGCTTCCCGACCTATACCTCCGGAAAACGTGTCAGGGAGCATGCCAGGAGTGTGGGTTGAAGTCCTCGGAGCACGAGACCCGAAGATCGAAAGACTTATGACCAATACGGAGCAAAGGGAAGAAACCGTCGGGGGACCGCTTTTTACCCCAGGACGAGAAAACTGAGTCCGGGGCATTCCCGCTCGCGTTTTCTTGGGACGAGCACCGGAAGTCCTCGAGCTCAGCCCGTTTCCTTCGCTGCAAGTGCATTTCCAGTGGTTTCTGACACCGGACGAGGGTTCGCCACTCGTTGGAAGCTTCGGCCATCTTTTGGACCGTTTTGGGTCGCACCACAGTTCTCCCTCCAACGAGCTCGCTTCCCGACCTATACCTCCGGAAAACGTGTCAGGGAGCATGCCAGGAGTGTGGGTTGAAGTCCTCGAGGCACGAGACGCGAAGATCGAAAGACTTATGACCAATACGGAGCAAGGGGAAGAAACCGTCGGGGGACCGCTTTTTACCCCAGGACGAGAAAACTGAGTCCGGGGCATTCCCGCTCGCGTTTTCTTGGGACGAGCACCGGAAGTCCTCGAGCTCAGCCCGTTTCCTTCGCTGCAAGTGCATTTCCAGTGGTTTCTGACACCGGACGAGCGTTCGCCACTCGTTGGAAGCTTCGGCCATCTTTTGGACCGTTTTGGGTCGCACCACAGTTCTCCCTCCAACGAGCTCGCTTCCCGACCTATACCTCCGGAAAACGTGTCAGGGAGCATGCCAGGAGTGTGGGTTGAAGTCCTCGGAGCACGAGACCCGAAGATCGAAAGACTTATGACCAATACGGAGCAAAGGGAAGAAACCGTCGGGGGACCGCTTTTTACCCCAGGACGAGAAAACTGAGTCCGGGGCATTCCCGCTCGCGTTTTCTTGGGACGAGCACCGGAAGTCCTCGAGCTCAGCCCGTTTCCTTCGCTGCAAGTGCATTTCCAGTGGTTTCTGACACCGGACGAGCGTTCGCCACTCGTTGGAAGCTTCGGCCATCTTTTGGACCGTTTTGGGTCGCACCACAGTTCTCCCTCCAACGAGCTCGCTTCCCGACCTATACCTCCGGAAAACGTGTCAGGGAGCATGCCAGGAGTGTGGGTTGAAGTCCTCGGAGCACGAGACCCGAAGATCGAAAGACTTATGACCAATACGGAGCAAAGGGAAGAAACCGTCGGGGGACCGCTTTTTACCCCAGGACGAGAAAACTGAGTCCGGGGCATTCCCGCTCGCGTTTTCTTGGGACGAGCACCGGAAGTCCTCGAGCTCAGCCCGTTTCCTTCGCTGCAAGTGCATTTCCAGTGGTTTCTGACACCGGACGAGCGTTCGCCACTCGTTGGAAGCTTCGGCCATCTTTTGGACCGTTTTGGGTCGCACCACAGTTCTCCCTCCAACGAGCTCGCTTCCCGACCTATACCTCCGGAAAACGTGTCAGGGAGCATGCCAGGAGTGTGGGTTGAAGTCCTCGGAGCACGAGACCCGAAGATCGAAAGACTTATGACCAATACGGAGCAAAGAGAAGAAACCGTCGGGGGACCGCTTTTTACCCCAGGACGAGAAAACTGAGTCCGGGGCATTCCCGCTCGCGTTTTCTTGGGACGAGCACCGGAAGTCCTCGAGCTCAGCCCGTTTCCTTCGCTGCAAGTGCATTTCCAGTGGTTTCTGACACCGGACGAGCGTTCGCCACTCGTTGGAAGCTTCGGCCATCTTTTGGACCGTTTTGGGTCGCACCACAGTTCTCCCTCCAACGAGCTCGCTTCCCGACCTATACCTCCGGAAAACGTGTCAGGGAGCATGCCAGGAGTGTGGGTTGAAGTCCTCGGAGCACGAGACCCGAAGATCGAAAGACTTATGACCAATACGGAGCAAAGGGAAGAAACCGTCGGGGGACCGCTTTTAACCCCAGGACGAGAAAACTGAGTCCGGGGCATTCCCGCTCGCGTTTTCTTGGGACGAGCACCGGAAGTCCTCGAGCTCAGCCCGTTTCCTTCGCTGCAAGTGCATTTCCAGTGGTTTCTGACACCGGACGAGCGTTCGCCACTCGTTGGAAGCTTCGGCCATCTTTTGGACCGTTTTGGGTCGCACCACAGTTCTCCCTCCAACGAGCTCGCTTCCCGACCTATACCTCCGGAAAACGTGTCAGAGAGCATGCCAGGAGTGTGGGTTGAAGTCCTCGGAGCACGAGACCCGAAGATCGAAAGACTTATGACCAATACGGAGCAAAGGGAAGAAACCGTCGGGGGACCGCTTTTTACCCCAGGACGAGAAAACTGAGTCCGGGGCATTCCCGCTCGCGTTTTCTTGGGACGAGCACCGGAAGTCCTCGAGCTCAGCCCATTTCCTTCGCTGCAAGTGCATTTCCAGTGGTTTCTGACACCGGACGAGCGTTCGCCACTCGTTGGAAGCTTCGGCCATCTTTTGGACCGTTTTGGGTCGCACCACAGTTCTCCCTCCAACGAGCTCGCTTCCCGACCTATACCTCCGGAAAACGTGTCAGGAAGCATGCCAGGAGTGTGGGTTGAAGTCCTCGGAGCACGAGACCCGAAGATCGAAAGACTTATGACCAATACGGAGCAAAGGGAAGAAACCGTCGGGGGACCGCTTTTTACCCCAGGACGAGAAAACTGAGTCCGGGGCATTCCCGCTCGCGTTTTCTTGGGACGAGCACCGGAAGTCCTCGAGCTCAGCCCGTTTCCTTCGCTGCAAGTGCATTTCCAGTGGTTTCTGACACCGGACGAGCGTTCGCCACTCGTTGGAAGCTTCGGCCATCTTTTGGACCGTTTTGGGTCGCACCACAGTTCTCCCTCCAACGAGCTCGCTTCCCGACCTATACCTCCGGAAAACGTGTCAGGGAGCATGCCAGGAGTGTGGGTTGAAGTCCTCGGAGCACGAGACCCGAAGATCGAAAGACTTATGACCAATACGGAGCAAAGGGAAGAAACCGTCGGGGGACCGCTTTTTACCCCAGGACGAGAAAACTGAGTCCGGGGCATTCCCGCTCGCGTTTTCTTGGGACGAGCACCGGAAGTCCTCGAGCTCAGCCCGTTTCCTTCGCTGCAAGTGCATTTCCAGTGGTTTCTGACACCGGACGAGCGTTCGCCACTCGTTGGAAGCTTCGGCCATCTTTTGGACCGTTTTGGGTCGCACCACAGTTCTCCCTCCAACGAGCTCGCTTCCCGACCTATACCTCCGGAAAACGTGTCAGCGAGCATGCCAGGAGTGTGGGTTGAAGTCCTCGGAGCACGAGACCCGAAGATCGAAAGACTTATGACCAATACGGAGCAAAGGGAAGAAACCGTCGGGGGACCGCTTTTTACCCCAGGACGAGAAAACTGAGTCCGGGGCATTCCCGCTCGCGTTTTCTTGGGACGAGCACCGGAAGTCCTCGAGCTCAGCCCGTTTCCTTCGCTGCAAGTGCATTTCCAGTGGTTTCTGACACCGGACGAGCGTTCGCCACTCGTTGGAAGCTTCGGCCATCTTTTGGACCGTTTTGGGTCGCACCACAGTTCTCCCTCCAACGAGCTCGCTTCCCGACCTATACCTCCGGAAAACGTGTCAGGGAGCATGCCAGGAGTGTGGGTTGAAGTCCTCGGAGCACGAGACCCGAAGATCGAAAGACTTATGACCAATACGGAGCAAAGGGAAGAAACCGTCGGGGGACCGCTTTTTACCCCAGGACGAGAAAACTGAGTCCGGGGCATTCCCGCTCGCGTTTTCTTGGGACGAGCACCAAAAGTCCTCGAGCTCAGCCCGTTTCCTTCGCTGCAAGTGCATTTCTAGTGGTTTCTGACACCGGACGAGCGTTCGCCACTCGATGGAAGCTTCGGCCATCTTTTGGACCGTTTTGGGTCGCACCACAGTTCTCCCTCCAACGAGCTCGCTTCCCGACCTATACCTCCGGAAAACGTGCCAGGGAGCATGCCGGGAGTGTGGGTTGAAGTCCTCGGAGCACGAGACCCGAAGATCGAAAGACTTATGACCAATACGGAGCAAAGGGAAGAAACCGTCGGGGGACCGCTTTTTACCCCAGGACTAGAAAACTGAGTCCGGGGCATTCCCGCTCGCGTTTTCTTGGGACGAGCACCGGAAGTCCTCGAGCTCAGCCCGTTTCCTTCGCTGCAAGTGCATTTCCAGTGGTTTCTGACACCGGACGAGCGTTCGCCACTCGTTCGAAGCTTCGGCCATCTTTTGGACCGTTTTGGGTCGCACCACAGTTCTCCCTCCAACGAGCTCGCTTCCCGACCTATACCTCCGGAAAACGTGTCAGGGAGCATGTCAGGAGTGTGGGTTGAAGTCCTCGGAGCACGAGACCCGAAGATCGAAAGACTTATGACCAATACGGAGCAAAGGGAAGAAACCGTCGGGGGACCGCTTTTTACCCCAGGACGAGAAAACTGAGTCCGGGGCATTCCCGCTCGCGTTTTCTTGGGACGAGCACCGGAAGTCCTCGAGCTCAGCCCGTTTCCTTCGCTGCAAGTGCATTTCCAGTGGTTTCTGACACCGGACGAGCGTTCGCCACTCGTTGGAAGCTTCGGCCATCTTTTGGACCGTTTTGGGTCGCACCACAGTTCTCCCTCCAACGAGCTCGCTTCCCGACCTATACCTCCGGAAAACGTGTCAGGGAGCATGCCAGGAGTGTGGGTTGAAGTCCTCGGAGCACGAGACCCGAAGATCGAAAGACTTATGACCAATACGGAGCAAAGGGAAGAAACCGTCGGGGGACCGCTTTTTACCCCAGGACGAGAAAACTGAGTCCGGGGCATTCCCGCTCGCGTTTTCTTGGGACGAGCACCGGAAGTCCTCGAGCTCAGCCCGTTTCCTTCGCTGCAAGTGCATTTCCAGTGGTTTCTGACATCGGACGAGCGTTCGCCACTCGTTGGAAGCTTCGGCCATCTTTTGGACCGTTTTGGGTCGCACCACAGTTCTCCCTCCAACGAGCTCGCTTCCCGACCTATACCTCCGGAAAACGTGCCAGGGAGCATGCCGGGAGTGTGGGTTGAAGTCCTCGGAGCACGAGACCCGAAGATCGAAAGACTTATGACCAATACGAAGCAAAGGGAAGAAACCGTCGGGGGACCGCTTTTTACCCCAGGACGAGAAAACTGAGTCCGGGGCATTCCCGCTCGCGTTTTCTTGGGACGAGCACCGGAAGTCCTCGAGCTCAGCCCGTTTCCTTCGCTGCAAGTGCATTTCCAGTGGTTTCTGACACCGGACGAGCGTTCGCCACTCGTTGGAAGCTTCGGCCATCTTTTGGACCGTTTTGGGTCGCACCACAGTTCTCCCTCCAACGAGCTCGCTTCCCGACCTATACCTCCGGAAAACGTGTCAGGGAGCATGCCAGGAGTGTGGGTTGAAGTCCTCGGAGCACGAGACCCGAAGATCGAAAGACTTATGACCAATACGGAGCAAAGGGAAGAAACCGTCGGGGGACCGCTTTTTACCCCAGGACGAGAAAACTGAGTCCGGGGCATTCCCGCTCGCGTTTTCTTGGGACGAGCACCGGAAGTCCTCGAGCTCAGCCCGTTTCCTTCGCTGCAAGTGCATTTCCAGTGGTTTCTGACACCGGACGAGCGTTCGCCACTCGTTGGAAGCTTCGGCCATCTTTTGGACCGTTTTGGGTCGCACCACAGTTCTCCCTCCAACGAGCTCGCTTCCCGACCTATACCTCCGGAAAACGTGCCAGGGAGCATGCCGGGAGTGTGGGTTGAAGTCCTCGGAGCACGAGACTCGAAGATCGAAAGACTTATGACCAATACGGAGCAAAGGGAAGAAACCGTCGGGGGACCGCTTTTTACCCCAGGACGAGAAAACTGAGTCCGGGGCATTCCCGCTCGCGTTTTCTTGGGACGAGCACCGGAAGTCCTCGAGCTCAGCCCGTTTCCTTCGCTGCAAGTGCATTTCCAGTGGTTTCTGACACCGGACGAGCGTTCGCCACTCGTTGGAAGCTTCGGCCATCTTTTGGACCGTTTTGGGTCGCACCACAGTTCTCCCTCCAACGAGCTCGCTTCCCGACCTATACCTCCGGAAAACGTGTCAGGGAGCATGCCAGGAGTGTGGGTTGAAGTCCTCGGAGCACGAGACCCGAAGATCGAAAGACTTATGACCAATACGGAGCAAAGGGAAGAAACCGTCGGGGGACCGCTTTTTACCCCAGGACGAGAAAACTGAGTCCGGGGCATTCCCGCTCGCGTTTTCTTGGGACGAGCACCGGAAGTCCTCGAGCTCAGCCCGTTTCCTTCGCTGCAAGTGCATTTCCAGTGGTTTCTGACACCGGACGAGCGTTCGCCACTCGTTGGAAGCTTCGGCCATCTTTTGGACCGTTTTGGGTCGCACCACAGTTCTCCCTCCAACGAGCTCGCTTCCCGACCTATACCTCCGGAAAACGTGTCAGGGAGCATGCCAGGAGTGTGGGTTGAAGTCCTCGGAGCACGAGACCCGAAGATCGAAAGACTTATGACCAATACGGAGCAAAGGGAAGAAACCGTCGGGGGACCGCTTTTTACCCCAGGACGAGAAAACTGAGTCCGGGGCATTCCCGCTCGCGTTTTCTTGGGACGAGCACCGGAAGTCCTCGAGCTCAGCCCGTTTCCTTCGCTGCAAGTGCATTTCCAGTGGTTTCTGACACCGGACGAGCGTTCGCCACTCGTTGGAAGCTTCGGCCATCTTTTGGACCGTTTTGGGTCGCACCACAGTTCTCCCTCCAACGAGCTCGCTTCCCGACCTATACCTCCGGAAAACGTGTCAGGGAGCATGCCAGGAGTGTGGGTTGAAGTCCTCGGAGCACGAGACCCGAAGATCGAAAGACTTATGACCAATACGGAGCAAAGGGAAGAAACCGTCGGGGGACCGCTTTTTACCCCAGGACGAGAAAACTGAGTCCGGGGCATTCCCGCTCGCGTTTTCTTGGGACGAGCACCGGAAGTCCTCGAGCTCAGCCCGTTTCCTTCGCTGCAAGTGCATTTCCAGTGGTTTCTGACACCGGACGAGCGTTCGCCACTCGTTGGAAGCTTCGGCCATCTTTTGGACTGTTTTGGGTCGCACCACAGTTCTCCCTCCAACGAGCTCGCTTCCCGACCTATACCTCCGGAAAACGTGTCAGGGAGCATGCCAGGAGTGTGGGTTGAAGTCCTCGGAGCACGAGACCCGAAGATCGAAAGACTTATGACCAATACGGAGCAAAGGGAAGAAACCGTCGGGGGACCGCTTTTTACCCCAGGACGAGAAAACTGAGTCCGGGGCATTCCCGCTCGCGTTTTCTTGGGACGAGCACCGGAAGTCCTCGAGCTCAGCCCGTTTCCTTCGCTGCAAGTGCATTTCCAGTGGTTTCTGACACCGGACGAGCGTTCGCCACTCGTTGGAAGCTTCGGCCATCTTTTGGACCGTTTTGGGTCGCACCACAGTTCTCCCTCCAACGAGCTCGCTTCCCGACCTATACCTCCGGAAAACGTGTCAGGGAGCATGCCAGGAGTGTGGGTTGAAGTCCTCGGAGCACGAGACCCGAAGATCGAAAGACTTATGACCAATACGGAGCAAAGGGAAGAAACCGTCGGGGGACCGCTTTTTACCCCAGGACGAGAAAACTGAGTCCGGGGCATTCCCGCTCGCGTTTTCTTGGGACGAGCACCGGAAGTCCTCGAGCTCAGCCCGTTTCCTTCGCTGCAAGTGCATTTCCAGTGGTTTCTGACACCGGACGAGCGTTCGCCACTCGTTGGAAGCTTCGGCCATCTTTTGGACCGTTTTGGGTCGCACCACAGTTCTCCCTCCAACGAGCTCGCTTCCCGACCTATACCTCCGGAAAACGTGTCAGGGAGCATGCCAGGAGTGTGGGTTGAAGTCCTCGGAGCACGAGACCCGAAGATCGAAAGACTTATGACCAATACGGAGCAAAGGGAAGAAACCGTCGGGGGACCGCTTTTTACCCCAGGACGAGAAAACTGAGTCCGGGGCATTCCCGCTCGCGTTTTCTTGGGACGAGCACCGGAAGTCCTCGAGCTCAGCCCGTTTCCTTCGCTGCAAGTGCATTTCCAGTGGTTTCTGACACCGGACGAGCGTTCGCCACTCGTTGGAAGCTTCGGCCATCTTTTGGACCGTTTTGGGTCGCACCACAGTTCTCCCTCCAACGAGCTCGCTTCCCGACCTATACCTCCGGAAAACGTGTCAGGGAGCATGCCAGGAGTGTGGGTTAAAGTCCTCGGAGCACGAGACCCGAAGATCGAAAGACTTATGACCAATACGGAGCAAAGGGAAGAAACCGTCGGGGGACCGCTTTTTACCCCAGGACGAGAAAACTGAGTCCGGGGCATTCCCGCTCGCGTTTTCTTGGGACGAGCACCGGAAGTCCTCGAGCTCAGCCCGTTTCCTTCGCTGCAAGTGCATTTCCAGTGGTTTCTGACACCGGACGAGCGTTCGCCACTCGTTGGAAGCTTCGGCCATCTTTTGGACCGTTTTGGGTCGCACCACAGTTCTCCCTCCAACGAGCTCGCTTCCCGACCTATACCTCCGGAAAACGTGTCAGGGAGCATGCCAGGAGTGTGGGTTGAAGTCCTCGGAGCACGAGACCCGAAGATCGAAAGACTTATGACCAATACGGAGCAAAGGGAAGAAACCGTCGGGGGACCGCTTTTTACCCCAGGACGAGAAAACTGAGTCCGGGGCATTCCCGCTCGCGTTTTCTTGGGACGAGCACCGGAAGTCCTCGAGCTCAGCCCGTTTCCTTCGCTGCAAGTGCATTTCCAGTGGTTTCTGACACCGGACGAGCGTTCGCCACTCGTTGGAAGCTTCGGCCATCTTTTGGACCGTTTTGGGTCGCACCACAGTTCTCCCTCCAACGAGCTCGCTTCCCGACCTATACCTCCGGAAAACGTGTCAGGGAGCATGCCAGGAGTGTGGGTTGAAGTCCTCGGAGCACGAGACCCGAAGATCGAAAGACTTATGACCAATACGGAGCAAAGGGAAGAAACCGTCGGGGGACCGCTTTTTACCCCAGGACGAGAAAACTGAGTCCGGGGCATTCCCGCTCGCGTTTTCTTGGGACGAGCACTGGAAGTCCTCGAGCTCAGCCCGTTTCCTTCGCTGCAAGTGCATTTCCAGTGGTTTCTGACACCGGACGAGCGTTCGCCACTCGTTGGAAGCTTCGGCCATCTTTTGGACCGTTTTGGGTCGCACCACAGTTCTCCCTCCAACGAGCTCGCTTCCCGACCTATACCTCCGGAAAACGTGTCAAGGAGCATGCCAGGAGTGTGGGTTGAAGTCCTCGGAGCACGAGACCCGAAGATCGAAAGACTTATGACCAATACGGAGCAAAGGGAAGAAACCGTCGGGGGACCGCTTTTTACCCCAGGACGAGAAAACTGAGTCCGGGGCATTCCCGCTCGCGTTTTCTTGGGACGAGCACCGGAAGTCCTCGAGCTCAGCCCGTTTCCTTCGCTGCAAGTGCATTTCAAGTGGTTTCTGACACCGGACGAGCGTTCGCCACTCGTTGGAAGCTTCGGCCATCTTTTGGACCGTTTTGGGTCGCACCACAGTTCTAACTCCAACGAGCTCGCTTCCCGACCTATACCTCCGGAAAACGTGTCAGGGAGCATGCCAGGAGTGTGGGTTGAAGTCCTCGGAGCACGAGACCCGAAGATCGAAAGACTTATGACCAATACGGAGCAAAGGGAAGAAACCGTCGGGGGACCGCTTTTTACCCCAGGACGAGAAAACTGAGTCCGGGGCATTCCCGCTCGCGTTTTCTTGGGACGAGCACCGGAAGTCCTCGAGCTCAGCCCGTTTCCTTCGCTGCAAGTGCATTTCCAGTGGTTTCTGACACCGGACGAGCGTTCGCCACTCGTTGGAAGCTTCGGCCATCTTTTGGACCGTTTTGGGTCGCACCACAGTTCTAACTCCAACGAGCTCGCTTCCCGACCTATACCTCCGGAAAACGTGTCAGGGAGCATGCCAGGAGTGTGGGTTGAAGTCCTCGGAGCACGAGACCCGAAGATCGAAAGACTTATGACCAATACGGAGCAAAGGGAAGAAACCGTCGGGGGACCGCTTTTTACCCCAGGACGAGAAAACTGAGTCCGGGGCATTCCCGCTCGCGTTTTCTTGGGACGAGCACCGGAAGTCCTCGAGCTCAGCCCGTTTCCTTCGCTGCAAGTGCATTTCCAGTGGTTTCTGACACCGGACGAGCGTTCGCCACTCGTTGGAAGCTTCGGCCATCTTTTGGACCGTTTTGGGTCGCACCACAGTTCTCCCTCCAACGAGCTCGCTTCCCGACCTATACCTCCGGAAAACGTGTCAGGGAGCATGCCAGGAGTGTGGGTTGAAGTCCTCGGAGCACGAGACCCGAAGATCGAAAGACTTATGACCAATACGGAGCAAAGGGAAGAAACCGTCGGGGGACCGCTTTTTACCCCAGGACGAGAAAACTGAGTCCGGGGCATTCCCGCTCGCGTTTTCTTGGGACGAGCACCGGAAGTCCTCGAGCTCAGCCCGTTTCCTTCGCTGCAAGTGCATTTCCAGTGGTTTCTGACACCGGACGAGCGTTCGCCACTCGTTGGAAGCTTCGGCCATCTTTTGGACCGTTTTGGGTCGCACCACAGTTCTCCCTCCAACGAGCTCGCTTCCCGACCTATACCTCCGGAAAACGTGTCAGGGAGCATGCCAGGAGTGTGGGTTGAAGTCCTCGGAGCACGAGACCCGAAGATCGAAAGACTTATGACCAATACGGAGCAAAGGGAAGAAACCGTCGGGGGACCGCTTTTTACCCCAGGACGAGAAAACTGAGTCCGGGGCATTCCCGCTCGCGTTTTCTTGGGACGAGCACCGGAAGTCCTCGAGCTCAGCCCGTTTCCTTCGCTGCAAGTGCATTTCCAGTGGTTTCTGACACCGGACGAGCGTTCGCCACTCGTTGGAAGCTTCGGCCATCTTTTGGACCGTTTTGGGTCGCACCACAGTTCTCCCTCCAACGAGCTCGCTTCCCGACCTATACCTCCGGAAAACGTGCCAGGGAGCATGCCGGGAGTGTGGGTTGAAGTCCTCGGAGCACGAGACTCGAAGATCGAAAGACTTATGACCAATACGGAGCAAAGGGAAGAAACCGTCGGGGGACCGCTTTTTACCCCAGGACGAGAAAACTGAGTCCGGGGCATTCCCGCTCGCGTTTTCTTGGGACGAGCACCGGAAGTCCTCGAGCTCAGCCCGTTTCCTTCGCTGCAAGTGCATTTCCAGTGGTTTCTGACACCGGACGAGCGTTCGCCACTCGTTGGAAGCTTCGGCCATCTTTTGGACCGTTTTGGGTCGCACCACAGTTCTCCCTCCAACGAGCTCGCTTCCCGACCTATACCTCCGGAAAACGTGTCAGGGAGCATGCCAGGAGTGTGGGTTGAAGTCCTCGGAGCACGAGACCCGAAGATCGAAAGACTTATGACCAATACGGAGCAAAGGGAAGAAACCGTCGGGGGACCGCTTTTTACCCCAGGACGAGAAAACTGAGTCCGGGGCATTCCCGCTCGCGTTTTCTTGGGACGAGCACCGGAAGTCCTCGAGCTCAGCCCGTTTCCTTCGCTGCAAGTGCATTTCCAGTGGTTTCTGACACCGGACGAGCGTTCGCCACTCGTTGGAAGCTTCGGCCATCTTTTGGACCGTTTTGGGTCGCACCACAGTTCTCCCTCCAACGAGCTCGCTTCCCGACCTATACCTCCGGAAAACGTGTCAGGGAGCATGCCAGGAGTGTGGGTTGAAGTCCTCGGAGCACGAGACCCGAAGATCGAAAGACTTATGACCAATACGGAGCAAAGGGAAGAAACCGTCGGGGGACCGCTTTTTACCCCAGGACGAGAAAACTGAGTCCGGGGCATTCCCGCTCGCGTTTTCTTGGGACGAGCACCGGAAGTCCTCGAGCTCAGCCCGTTTCCTTCGCTGCAAGTGCATTTCCAGTGGTTTCTGACACCGGACGAGCGTTCGCCACTCGTTGGAAGCTTCGGCCATCTTTTGGACCGTTTTGGGTCGCACCACAGTTCTCCCTCCAACGAGCTCGCTTCCCGACCTATACCTCCGGAAAACGTGTCAGGGAGCATGCCAGGAGTGTGGGTTGAAGTCCTCGGAGCACGAGACCCGAAGATCGAAAGACTTATGACCAATACGGAGCAAAGGGAAGAAACCGTCGGGGGACCGCTTTTTACCCCAGGACGAGAAAACTGAGTCCGGGGCATTCCCGCTCGCGTTTTCTTGGGACGAGCACCGGAAGTCCTCGAGCTCAGCCCGTTTCCTTCGCTGCAAGTGCATTTCCAGTGGTTTCTGACACCGGACGAGCGTTCGCCACTCGTTGGAAGCTTCGGCCATCTTTTGGACTGTTTTGGGTCGCACCACAGTTCTCCCTCCAACGAGCTCGCTTCCCGACCTATACCTCCGGAAAACGTGTCAGGGAGCATGCCAGGAGTGTGGGTTGAAGTCCTCGGAGCACGAGACCCGAAGATCGAAAGACTTATGACCAATACGGAGCAAAGGGAAGAAACCGTCGGGGGACCGCTTTTTACCCCAGGACGAGAAAACTGAGTCCGGGGCATTCCCGCTCGCGTTTTCTTGGGACGAGCACCGGAAGTCCTCGAGCTCAGCCCGTTTCCTTCGCTGCAAGTGCATTTCCAGTGGTTTCTGACACCGGACGAGCGTTCGCCACTCGTTGGAAGCTTCGGCCATCTTTTGGACCGTTTTGGGTCGCACCACAGTTCTCCCTCCAACGAGCTCGCTTCCCGACCTATACCTCCGGAAAACGTGTCAGGGAGCATGCCAGGAGTGTGGGTTGAAGTCCTCGGAGCACGAGACCCGAAGATCGAAAGACTTATGACCAATACGGAGCAAAGGGAAGAAACCGTCGGGGGACCGCTTTTTACCCCAGGACGAGAAAACTGAGTCCGGGGCATTCCCGCTCGCGTTTTCTTGGGACGAGCACCGGAAGTCCTCGAGCTCAGCCCGTTTCCTTCGCTGCAAGTGCATTTCCAGTGGTTTCTGACACCGGACGAGCGTTCGCCACTCGTTGGAAGCTTCGGCCATCTTTTGGACCGTTTTGGGTCGCACCACAGTTCTCCCTCCAACGAGCTCGCTTCCCGACCTATACCTCCGGAAAACGTGTCAGGGAGCATGCCAGGAGTGTGGGTTGAAGTCCTCGGAGCACGAGACCCGAAGATCGAAAGACTTATGACCAATACGGAGCAAAGGGAAGAAACCGTCGGGGGACCGCTTTTTACCCCAGGACGAGAAAACTGAGTCCGGGGCATTCCCGCTCGCGTTTTCTTGGGACGAGCACCGGAAGTCCTCGAGCTCAGCCCGTTTCCTTCGCTGCAAGTGCATTTCCAGTGGTTTCTGACACCGGACGAGCGTTCGCCACTCGTTGGAAGCTTCGGCCATCTTTTGGACCGTTTTGGGTCGCACCACAGTTCTCCCTCCAACGAGCTCGCTTCCCGACCTATACCTCCGGAAAACGTGTCAGGGAGCATGCCAGGAGTGTGGGTTGAAGTCCTCGGAGCACGAGACCCGAAGATCGAAAGACTTATGACCAATACGGAGCAAAGGGAAGAAACCGTCGGGGGACCGCTTTTTACCCCAGGACGAGAAAACTGAGTCCGGGGCATTCCCGCTCGCGTTTTCTTGGGACGAGCACCGGAAGTCCTCGAGCTCAGCCCGTTTCCTTCGCTGCAAGTGCATTTCCAGTGGTTTCTGACACCGGACGAGCGTTCGCCACTCGTTGGAAGCTTCGGCCATCTTTTGGACTGTTTTGGGTCGCACCACAGTTCTCCCTCCAACGAGCTCGCTTCCCGACCTATACCTCCGGAAAACGTGTCAGGGAGCATGCCAGGAGTGTGGGTTGAAGTCCTCGGAGCACGAGACCCGAAGATCGAAAGACTTATGACCAATACGGAGCAAAGGGAAGAAACCGTCGGGGGACCGCTTTTTACCCCAGGACGAGAAAACTGAGTCCGGGGCATTCCCGCTCGCGTTTTCTTGGGACGAGCACCGGAAGTCCTCGAGCTCAGCCCGTTTCCTTCGCTGCAAGTGCATTTCCAGTGGTTTCTGACACCGGACGAGCGTTCGCCACTCGTTGGAAGCTTCGGCCATCTTTTGGACCGTTTTGGGTCGCACCACAGTTCTCCCTCCAACGAGCTCGCTTCCCGACCTATACCTCCGGAAAACGTGTCAGGGAGCATGCCAGGAGTGTGGGTTGAAGTCCTCGGAGCACGAGACCCGAAGATCGAAAGACTTATGACCAATACGGAGCAAAGGGAAGAAACCGTCGGGGGACCGCTTTTTACCCCAGGACGAGAAAACTGAGTCCGGGGCATTCCCGCTCGCGTTTTCTTGGGACGAGCACCGGAAGTCCTCGAGCTCAGCCCGTTTCCTTCGCTGCAAGTGCATTTCCAGTGGTTTCTGACACCGGACGAGCGTTCGCCACTCGTTGGAAGCTTCGGCCATCTTTTGGACCGTTTTGGGTCGCACCACAGTTCTCCCTCCAACGAGCTCGCTTCCCGACCTATACCTCCGGAAAACGTGTCAGGGAGCATGCCAGGAGTGTGGGTTGAAGTCCTCGGAGCACGAGACCCGAAGATCGAAAGACTTATGACCAATACGGAGCAAAGGGAAGAAACCGTCGGGGGACCGCTTTTTACCCCAGGACGAGAAAACTGAGTCCGGGGCATTCCCGCTCGCGTTTTCTTGGGACGAGCACCGGAAGTCCTCGAGCTCAGCCCGTTTCCTTCGCTGCAAGTGCATTTCCAGTGGTTTCTGACACCGGACGAGCGTTCGCCACTCGTTGGAAGCTTCGGCCATCTTTTGGACCGTTTTGGGTCGCACCACAGTTCTCCCTCCAACGAGCTCGCTTCCCGACCTATACCTCCGGAAAACGTGTCAGGGAGCATGCCAGGAGTGTGGGTTAAAGTCCTCGGAGCACGAGACCCGAAGATCGAAAGACTTATGACCAATACGGAGCAAAGGGAAGAAACCGTCGGGGGACCGCTTTTTACCCCAGGACGAGAAAACTGAGTCCGGGGCATTCCCGCTCGCGTTTTCTTGGGACGAGCACCGGAAGTCCTCGAGCTCAGCCCGTTTCCTTCGCTGCAAGTGCATTTCCAGTGGTTTCTGACACCGGACGAGCGTTCGCCACTCGTTGGAAGCTTCGGCCATCTTTTGGACCGTTTTGGGTCGCACCACAGTTCTCCCTCCAACGAGCTCGCTTCCCGACCTATACCTCCGGAAAACGTGTCAGGGAGCATGCCAGGAGTGTGGGTTGAAGTCCTCGGAGCACGAGACCCGAAGATCGAAAGACTTATGACCAATACGGAGCAAAGGGAAGAAACCGTCGGGGGACCGCTTTTTACCCCAGGACGAGAAAACTGAGTCCGGGGCATTCCCGCTCGCGTTTTCTTGGGACGAGCACCGGAAGTCCTCGAGCTCAGCCCGTTTCCTTCGCTGCAAGTGCATTTCCAGTGGTTTCTGACACCGGACGAGCGTTCGCCACTCGTTGGAAGCTTCGGCCATCTTTTGGACCGTTTTGGGTCGCACCACAGTTCTCCCTCCAACGAGCTCGCTTCCCGACCTATACCTCCGGAAAACGTGTCAGGGAGCATGCCAGGAGTGTGGGTTGAAGTCCTCGGAGCACGAGACCCGAAGATCGAAAGACTTATGACCAATACGGAGCAAAGGGAAGAAACCGTCGGGGGACCGCTTTTTACCCCAGGACGAGAAAACTGAGTCCGGGGCATTCCCGCTCGCGTTTTCTTGGGACGAGCACTGGAAGTCCTCGAGCTCAGCCCGTTTCCTTCGCTGCAAGTGCATTTCCAGTGGTTTCTGACACCGGACGAGCGTTCGCCACTCGTTGGAAGCTTCGGCCATCTTTTGGACCGTTTTGGGTCGCACCACAGTTCTCCCTCCAACGAGCTCGCTTCCCGACCTATACCTCCGGAAAACGTGTCAAGGAGCATGCCAGGAGTGTGGGTTGAAGTCCTCGGAGCACGAGACCCGAAGATCGAAAGACTTATGACCAATACGGAGCAAAGGGAAGAAACCGTCGGGGGACCGCTTTTTACCCCAGGACGAGAAAACTGAGTCCGGGGCATTCCCGCTCGCGTTTTCTTGGGACGAGCACCGGAAGTCCTCGAGCTCAGCCCGTTTCCTTCGCTGCAAGTGCATTTCAAGTGGTTTCTGACACCGGACGAGCGTTCGCCACTCGTTGGAAGCTTCGGCCATCTTTTGGACCGTTTTGGGTCGCACCACAGTTCTAACTCCAACGAGCTCGCTTCCCGACCTATACCTCCGGAAAACGTGTCAGGGAGCATGCCAGGAGTGTGGGTTGAAGTCCTCGGAGCACGAGACCCGAAGATCGAAAGACTTATGACCAATACGGAGCAAAGGGAAGAAACCGTCGGGGGACCGCTTTTTACCCCAGGACGAGAAAACTGAGTCCGGGGCATTCCCGCTCGCGTTTTCTTGGGACGAGCACCGGAAGTCCTCGAGCTCAGCCCGTTTCCTTCGCTGCAAGTGCATTTCCAGTGGTTTCTGACACCGGACGAGCGTTCGCCACTCGTTGGAAGCTTCGGCCATCTTTTGGACCGTTTTGGGTCGCACCACAGTTCTAACTCCAACGAGCTCGCTTCCCGACCTATACCTCCGGAAAACGTGTCAGGGAGCATGCCAGGAGTGTGGGTTGAAGTCCTCGGAGCACGAGACCCGAAGATCGAAAGACTTATGACCAATACGGAGCAAAGGGAAGAAACCGTCGGGGGACCGCTTTTTACCCCAGGACGAGAAAACTGAGTCCGGGGCATTCCCGCTCGCGTTTTCTTGGGACGAGCACCGGAAGTCCTCGAGCTCAGCCCGTTTCCTTCGCTGCAAGTGCATTTCCAGTGGTTTCTGACACCGGACGAGCGTTCGCCACTCGTTGGAAGCTTCGGCCATCTTTTGGACCGTTTTGGGTCGCACCACAGTTCTCCCTCCAACGAGCTCGCTTCCCGACCTATACCTCCGGAAAACGTGTCAGGGAGCATGCCAGGAGTGTGGGTTGAAGTCCTCGGAGCACGAGACCCGAAGATCGAAAGACTTATGACCAATACGGAGCAAAGGGAAGAAACCGTCGGGGGACCGCTTTTTACCCCAGGACGAGAAAACTGAGTCCGGGGCATTCCCGCTCGCGTTTTCTTGGGACGAGCACCGGAAGTCCTCGAGCTCAGCCCGTTTCCTTCGCTGCAAGTGCATTTCCAGTGGTTTCTGACACCGGACGAGCGTTCGCCACTCGTTGGAAGCTTCGGCCATCTTTTGGACCGTTTTGGGTCGCACCACAGTTCTCCCTCCAACGAGCTCGCTTCCCGACCTATACCTCCGGAAAACGTGTCAGGGAGCATGCCAGGAGTGTGGGTTGAAGTCCTCGGAGCACGAGACCCGAAGATCGAAAGACTTATGACCAATACGGAGCAAAGGGAAGAAACCGTCGGGGGACCGCTTTTTACCCCAGGACGAGAAAACTGAGTCCGGGGCATTCCCGCTCGCGTTTTCTTGGGACGAGCACCGGAAGTCCTCGAGCTCAGCCCGTTTCCTTCGCTGCAAGTGCATTTCCAGTGGTTTCTGACACCGGACGAGCGTTCGCCACTCGTTGGAAGCTTCGGCCATCTTTTGGACCGTTTTGGGTCGCACCACAGTTCTCCCTCCAACGAGCTCGCTTCCCGACCTATACCTCCGGAAAACGTGTCAGGGAGCATGCCAGGAGTGTGGGTTGAAGTCCTCGGAGCACGAGACCCGAAGATCGAAAGACTTATGACCAATACGGAGCAAAGGGAAGAAACCGTCGGGGGACCGCTTTTTACCCCAGGACGAGAAAACTGAGTCCGGGGCATTCCCGCTCGCGTTTTCTTGGGACGAGCACCGGAAGTCCTCGAGCTCAGCCCGTTTCCTTCGCTGCAAGTGCATTTCCAGTGGTTTCTGACACCGGACGAGCGTTCGCCACTCGTTGGAAGCTTCGGCCATCTTTTGGACCGTTTTGGGTCGCACCACAGTTCTCCCTCCAACGAGCTCGCTTCCCGACCTATACCTCCGGAAAACGTGTCAGGGAGCATGCCAGGAGTGTGGGTTGAAGTCCTCGGAGCACGAGACCCGAAGATCGAAAGACTTATGACCAATACGGAGCAAAGGGAAGAAACCGTCGGGGGACCGCTTTTTACCCCAGGACGAGAAAACTGAGTCCGGGGCATTCCCGCTCGCGTTTTCTTGGGACGAGCACCGGAAGTCCTCGAGCTCAGCCCGTTTCCTTCGCTGCAAGTGCATTTCCAGTGGTTTCTGACACCGGACGAGCGTTCGCCACTCGTTGGAAGCTTCGGCCATCTTTTGGACCGTTTTGGGTCGCACCACAGTTCTCCCTCCAACGAGCTCGCTTCCCGACCTATACCTCCGGAAAACGTGTCAGGGAGCATGCCAGGAGTGTGGGTTAAAGTCCTCGGAGCACGAGACCCGAAGATCGAAAGACTTATGACCAATACGGAGCAAAGGGAAGAAACCGTCGGGGGACCGCTTTTTACCCCAGGACGAGAAAACTGAGTCCGGGGCATTCCCGCTCGCGTTTTCTTGGGACGAGCACCGGAAGTCCTCGAGCTCAGCCCGTTTCCTTCGCTGCAAGTGCATTTCCAGTGGTTTCTGACACCGGACGAGCGTTCGCCACTCGTTGGAAGCTTCGGCCATCTTTTGGACCGTTTTGGGTCGCACCACAGTTCTCCCTCCAACGAGCTCGCTTCCCGACCTATACCTCCGGAAAACGTGTCAGGGAGCATGCCAGGAGTGTGGGTTGAAGTCCTCGGAGCACGAGACCCGAAGATCGAAAGACTTATGACCAATACGGAGCAAAGGGAAGAAACCGTCGGGGGACCGCTTTTTACCCCAGGACGAGAAAACTGAGTCCGGGGCATTCCCGCTCGCGTTTTCTTGGGACGAGCACCGGAAGTCCTCGAGCTCAGCCCGTTTCCTTCGCTGCAAGTGCATTTCCAGTGGTTTCTGACACCGGACGAGCGTTCGCCACTCGTTGGAAGCTTCGGCCATCTTTTGGACCGTTTTGGGTCGCACCACAGTTCTCCCTCCAACGAGCTCGCTTCCCGACCTATACCTCCGGAAAACGTGTCAGGGAGCATGCCAGGAGTGTGGGTTGAAGTCCTCGGAGCACGAGACCCGAAGATCGAAAGACTTATGACCAATACGGAGCAAAGGGAAGAAACCGTCGGGGGACCGCTTTTTACCCCAGGACGAGAAAACTGAGTCCGGGGCATTCCCGCTCGCGTTTTCTTGGGACGAGCACCGGAAGTCCTCGAGCTCAGCCCGTTTCCTTCGCTGCAAGTGCATTTCCAGTGGTTTCTGACACCGGACGAGCGTTCGCCACGCGTTGGAAGCTTCGGCCATCTTTTGGACCGTTTTGGGTCGCACCACAGTTCTCCCTCCAACGAGCTCGCTTCCCGACCTATACCTCCGGAAAACGTGTCAGGGAGCATGCCAGGAGTGTGGGTTGAAGTCCTCGGAGCACGAGACCCGAAGATCGAAAGACTTATGACCAATACGGAGCAAAGGGAAGAAACCGTCGGGGGACCGCTTTTTACCCCAGGACGAGAAAACTGGGTCCGGGGCATTCCCGCTCGCGTTTTCTTGGGACGAGCACCGGAAGTCCTCGAGCTCAGCCCGTTTCCTTCGCTGCAAGTGCATTTCCAGTGGTTTCTGACACCGGACGAGCGTTCGCCACTCGTTGGAAGCTTCGGCCATCTTTTGGACCGTTTTGGGTCGCACCACAGTTCTCCCTCCAACGAGCTCGCTTCCCGACCTATACCTCCGGAAAACGTGTCAGGGAGCATGCCAGGAGTGTGGGTTGAAGTCCTCGGAGCACGAGACCCGAAGATCGAAAGACTTATGACCAATACGGAGCAAAGGGAAGAAACCGTCGGGGGACCGCTTTTTACCCCAGGACGAGAAAACTGAGTCCGGGGCATTCCCGCTCGCGTTTTCTTGGGACGAGCACCGGAAGTCCTCGAGCTCAGCCCGTTTCCTTCGCTGCAAGTGCATTTCCAGTGGTTTCTGACACCGGACGAGCGTTCGCCACGCGTTGGAAGCTTCGGCCATCTTTTGGACCGTTTTGGGTCGCACCACAGTTCTAACTCCAACGAGCTCGCTTCCCGACCTATACCTCCGGAAAACGTGTCAGGGAGCATGCCAGGAGTGTGGGTTGAAGTCCTCGGAGCACGAGACCCGAAGATCGAAAGACTTATGACCAATACGGAGCAAAGGGAAGAAACCGTCGGGGGACCGCTTTTTACCCCAGGACGAGAAAACTGAGTTCGGGGCATTCCCGCTCGCGTTTCCTTGGGACGAGCACCGGAAGTCCTCGAGCTCAGCCCGTTTCCTTCGCTGCAAGTGCATTTCCAGTGGTTTCTGACACCGGACGAGCGTTCGCCACTCGTTGGAAGCTTCGGCCATCTTTTGGACCGTTTTGGGTCGCACCACAGTTCTCCCTCCAACGAGCTCGCTTCCCGACCTATACCTCCGGAAAACGTGTCAGGGAGCATGCCAGGAGTGTGGGTTGAAGTCCTCGGAGCACGAGACCCGAAGATCGAAAGACTTATGACCAATACGGAGCAAAGGGAAGAAACCGTCGGGGGACCGCTTTTTACCCCAGGACGAGAAAACTGAGTTCGGGGCATTCCCGCTCGCGTTTTCTTGGGACGAGCACCGGAAGTCCTCGAGCTCAGCCCGTTTCCTTCGCTGCAAGTGCATTTCCAGTGGTTTCTGACACCGGACGAGCGTTCGCCACTCGTTGGAAGCTTCGGCCATCTTTTGGACCGTTTTGGGTCGCACCACAGTTCTCCCTCCAACGAGCTCGCTTCCCGACCTATACCTCCGGAAAACGTGTCAGGGAGCATGCCAGGAGTGTGGGTTGAAGTCCTCGGAGCACGAGACCCGAAGATCGAAAGACTTATGACCAATACGGAGCAAAGGGAAGAAACCGTCGGGGGACCGCTTTTTACCCCAGGACGAGAAAACTGAGTCCGGGGCATTCCCGCTCGCGTTTTCTTGGGACGAGCACCGGAAGTCCTCGAGCTCAGCCCGTTTCCTTCGCTGCAAGTGCATTTCCAGTGGTTTCTGACACCGGACGAGCGTTCGCCACTCGTTGGAAGCTTCGGCCATCTTTTGGACCGTTTTGGGTCGCACCACAGTTCTAACTCCAACGAGCTCGCTTCCCGACCTATACCTCCGGAAAACGTGTCAGGGAGCATGCCAGGAGTGTGGGTTGAAGTCCTCGGAGCACGAGACCCGAAGATCGAAAGACTTATGACCAATACGGAGCAAAGGGAAGAAACCGTCGGGGGACCGCTTTTTACCCCAGGACGAGAAAACTGAGTCCGGGGCATTCCCGCTCGCGTTTTCTTGGGACGAGCACCGGAAGTCCTCGAGCTCAGCCCGTTTCCTTCGCTGCAAGTGCATTTCCAGTGGTTTCTGACACCGGACGAGCGTTCGCCACTCGTTGGAAGCTTCGGCCATCTTTTGGACCGTTTTGGGTCGCACCACAGTTCTCCCTCCAACGAGCTCGCTTCCCGACCTATACCTCCGGAAAACGTGTCAGGGAGCATGCCAGGAGTGTGGGTTGAAGTCCTCGGAGCACGAGACCCGAAGATCGAAAGACTTATGACCAATACGGAGCAAAGGGAAGAAACCGTCGGGGGACCGCTTTTTACCCCAGGACGAGAAAACTGAGTCCGGTGCATTCCCGCTCGCGTTTTCTTGGGACGAGCACCGGAAGTCCTCGAGCTCAGCCCGTTTCCTTCGCTGCAAGTGCATTTCCAGTGGTTTCTGACACCGGACGAGCGTTCGCCACGCGTTGGAAGCTTCGGCCATCTTTTGGACCGTTTTGGGTCGCACCACAGTTCTCCCTCCAACGACTTCGCTTCCCGACCTATACCTCCGGAAAACGTGTCAGGGAGCATGCCAGGAGTGTGGGTTGAAGTCCTCGGAGCACGAGACCCGAAGATCGAAAGACTTATGACCAATACGGAGCAAAGGGAAGAAACCGTCGGGGGACCGCTTTTTACCCCAGGACGAGAAAAGTGAGTCCGGGGCATTCCCGCTCGCGTTTTCTTGGGACGAGCACCGGAAGTCCTCGAGCTCAGCCCGTTTCCTTCGCTGCAAGTGCATTTCCAGTGGTTTCTGACACCGGACGAGCGTTCGCCACTCGTTGGAAGCTTCGGCCATCTTTTGGACCGTTTTGGGTCGCACCACAGTTCTCCCTCCAACGAGCTCGCTTCCCGACCTATACCTCCGGAAAACGTGTCAGGGAGCATGCCAGGAGTGTGGGTTGAAGTCCTCAGAGCACGAGACCCGAAGATCGAAAGACTTATGACCAATACGGAGCAAAGGGAAGAAACCGTCGGGGGACCGCTTTTTACCCCAGGACGAGAAAACTGAGTCCAGTGCATTCCCGCTCGCGTTTTCTTGGGACGAGCACCGGAAGTCCTCGAGCTCAGCCCGTTTCCTTCGCTGCAAGTGCATTTCCAGTGGTTTCTGACACCGGACGAGCGTTCGCCACTCGTTGGAAGCTTCGGCCATCTTTTGGACCGTTTTGGGTCGCACCACAGTTCTCCCTCCAACGAGCTCGCTTCCCGACCTATACCTCCGGAAAACGTGTCAGGGAGCATGCCAGGAGTGTGGGTTGAAGTCCTCGGAGCACGAGACCCGAAGATCGAAAGACTTATGACCAATACGGAGCAAAGGGAAGAAACCGTCGGGGGACCGCTTTTTACCCCAGGACGAGAAAACTGAGTCCGGGGCATTCCCGCTCGCGTTTTCTTGGGACGAGCACCGGAAGTCCTCGAGCTCAGCCCGTTTCCTTCGCTGCAAGTGCATTTCCAGTGGTTTCTGACACCGGACGAGCGTTCGCCACTCGTTGGAAGCTTCGGCCATCTTTTGGACCGTTTTGGGTCGCACCACAGTTCTCCCTCCAACGAGCTCGCTTCCCGACCTATACCTCCGGAAAACGTGTCAGGGAGCATGCCAGGAGTGTGGGTTGAAGTCCTCAGAGCACGAGACCCGAAGATCCAAAGACTTATGACCAATACGGAGCAAAGGGAAGAAACCGTCGGGGGACCGCTTTTTACCCCAGGACGAGAAAACTGAGTCCAGTGCATTCCCGCTCGCGTTTTCTTGGGACGAGCACCGGAAGTCCTCGAGCTCAGCCCGTTTCCTTCGCTGCAAGTGCATTTCCAGTGGTTTCTGACACCGGACGAGCGTTCGCCACTCGTTGGAAGCTTCGGCCATCTTTTGGACCGTTTTGGGTCGCACCACAGTTCTCCCTCCAACGAGCTCGCTTCCCGACCTATACCTCCGGAAAACGTGTCAGGGAGCATGCCAGGAGTGTGGGTTGAAGTCCTCGGAGCACGAGACCCGAAGATCGAAAGACTTATGACCAATACGGAGCAAAGGGAAGAAACCGTCGGGGGACCGCTTTTTACCCCAGGACGAGAAAACTGAGTCCGGGGCATTCCCGCTCGCGTTTTCTTGGGACGAGCACCGGAACTCCTCGAGCTCAGCCCGTTTCCTTCGCTGCAAGTGCATTTCCAGTGGTTTCTGACACCGGACGAGCGTTCGCCACTCGTTGGAAGCTTCGGCCATCTTTTGGACCGTTTTGGGTCGCACCACAGTTCTCCCTCCAACGAGCTCGCTTCCCGACCTATACCTCCGGAAAACGTGTCAGGGAGCATGCCAGGAGTGTGGGTTGAAGTCCTCGGAGCACGAGACCCGAAGATCGAAAGACTTATGACCAATACGGAGCAAAGGGAAGAAACCGTCGGGGGACCGCTTTTTACCCCAGGACGAGAAAACTGAGTCCGGGGCATTCCCGCTCGCGTTTTCTTGGGACGAGCACCGGAAGTCCTCGAGCTCAGCCCGTTTCCTTCGCTGCAAGTGCATTTCCAGTGGTTTCTGACACCGGACGAGCGTTCGCCACTCGTTGGAAGTTTCGGCCATCTTTTGGACCGTTTTGGGTCGCACCACAGTTCTCCCTCCAACGAGCTCGCTTCCCGACCTATACCTCCGGAAAACGTGTCAGGGAGCATGCCAGGAGTGTGGGTTGAAGTCCTCGGAGCACGAGACCCGAAGATCGAAAGACTTATGACCAATACGGAGCAAAGGGAAGAAACCGTCGGGGGACCGCTTTTTACCCCAGGACGAGAAAACTGAGTCCGGGGCATTCCCGCTCGCGTTTTCTTGGGACGAGCACCGGAAGTCCTCGAGCTCAGCCCGTTTCCTTCGCTGCAAGTGCATTTCCAGTGGTTTCTGACACCGGACGAGCGTTCGCCACTCGTTGGAAGCTTCGGCCATCTTTTGGACCGTTTTGGGTCGCACCACAGTTCTCCCTCCAACGAGCTCGCTTCCCGACCTATACCTCTGGAAAACGTGTCAGGGAGCATGCCAGGAGTGTGGGTTGAAGTCCTCGGAGCACGAGACCCGAAGATCGAAAAACTTATGACCAATACGGAGCAAAGGGAAGAAACCGTCGGGGGACCGCTTTTTACCCCAGGACGAGAAAACTGAGTCCGGGGCATTCCCGCTCGAGTTTTCTTGGGACGAGCACCGGAAGTCCTCGAGCTCAGCCCGTTTCCTTCGCTGCAAGTGCGTTTCCAGTGGTTTCTGACACCGGACGAGCGTTCGCCACTCGTTGGAAGCTTCGGCCATCTTTTGGACCGTTTTGGGTCGCACCACAGTTCTCCCTCCAACGAGCTCGCTTCCCGACCTATACCTCCGGAAAACGTGTCAGGGAGCATGCCGGGAGTGTGGGTTGAAGTCCTCGGAGCACGAGACCCGAAGATCGAAAGACTTATGACCAATACGGAGCAAAGGGAAGAAACCGTCGGGGGACCGCTTTTTACCCCAGGACGAGAAAACTGAGTCCGGGGCATTCCCGCTCGCGTTTTCTTGGGACGAGCACCGGAAGTCCTCGAGCTCAGCCCGTTTCCTTCGCTGCAAGTGCATTTCCAGTGGTTTCTGACACCGGACGAGCGTTCGCCACTCGTTGGAAGCTTCGGCCATCTTTTGGACCGTTTTGGGTCGCACCACAGTTCTCCCTCCAACGAGCTCGCTTCCCGACCTATACCTCCGGAAAACGTGTCAGGGAGCATGCCAGGAGTGTGGGTTGAAGTCCTCGGAGCACGAGACCCGAAGATCCAAAGACTTATGACCAATACGGAGCAAAGGGAAGAAACCGTCGGGGGACCGCTTTTTACCCCAGGACGAGAAAACTGAGTCCGGGGCATTCCCGCTCGCGTTTTCTTGGGACGAGCACCGGAACTCCTCGAGCTCAGCCCGTTTCCTTCGCTGCAAGTGCATTTCCAGTGGTTTCTGACACCGGACGAGCGTTCGCCACTCGTTGGAAGCTTCGGCCATCTTTTGGACCGTTTTGGGTCGCACCACAGTTCTCCCTCCAACGAGCTCGCTTCCCGACCTATACCTCCGGAAAACGTGTCAGGGAGCATGCCAGGAGTGTGGGTTGAAGTCCTCGGAGCACGAGACCCGAAGATCGAAAGACTTATGACCAATACGGAGCAAAGGGAAGAAACCGTCGGGGGACCGCTTTTTACCCCAGGACGAGAAAACTGAGTCCGGGGCATTCCCGCTCGCGTTTTCTTGGGACGAGCACCGGAAGTCCTCGAGCTCAGCCCGTTTCCTTCGCTGCAAGTGCATTTCCAGTGGTTTCTGACACCGGACGAGCGTTCGCCACGCGTTGGAAGCTTCGGCCATCTTTTGGACCGTTTTGGGTCGCACCACAGTTCTAACTCCAACGAGCTCGCTTCCCGACCTATACCTCCGGAAAACGTGTCAGGGAGCATGCCAGGAGTGTGGGTTGAAGTCCTCGGAGCACGAGACCCGAAGATCGAAAGACTTATGACCAATACGGAGCAAAGGGAAGAAACCGTCGGGGGACCGCTTTTTACCCCAGGACGAGAAAACTGAGTCCGGGGCATTCCCGCTCGCGTTTTCTTGGGACGAGCACCGGAAGTCCTCGAGCTCAGCCCGTTTCCTTCGCTGCAAGTGCATTTCCAGTGGTTTCTGACACCGGACGAGCGTTCGCCACTCGTTGGAAGCTTCGGCCATCTTTTGGACCGTTTTGGGTCGCACCACAGTTCTCCCTCCAACGAGCTCGCTTCCCGACCTATACCTCCGGAAAACGTGTCAGGGAGCATGCCAGGAGTGTGGGTTGAAGTCCTCGGAGCACGAGACCCGAAGATCGAAAGACTTATGACCAATACGGAGCAAAGGGAAGAAACCGTCGGGGGACCGCTTTTTACCCCAGGACGAGAAAACTGAGTCCGGGGCATTCCCGCTCGCGTTTTCTTGGGACGAGCACCGGAAGTCCTCGAGCTCAGCCCGTTTCCTTCGCTGCAAGTGCATTTCCAGTGGTTTCTGACACCGGACGAGCGTTCGCCACGCGTTGGAAGCTTCGGCCATCTTTTGGACCGTTTTGGGTCGCACCACAGTTCTAACTCCAACGAGCTCGCTTCCCGACCTATACCTCCGGAAAACGTGTCAGGGAGCATGCCAGGAGTGTGGGTTGAAGTCCTCGGAGCACGAGACCCGAAGATCGAAAGACTTATGACCAATACGGAGCAAAGGGAAGAAACCGTCGGGGGACCGCTTTTTACCCCAGGACGAGAAAACTGAGTCCGGGGCATTCCCGCTCGCGTTTTCTTGGGACGAGCACCGGAAGTCCTCGAGCTCAGCCCGTTTCCTTCGCTGCAAGTGCATTTCCAGTGGTTTCTGACACCGGACGAGCGTTCGCCACTCGTTGGAAGCTTCGGCCATCTTTTGGACCGTTTTGGGTCGCACCACAGTTCTCCCTCCAACGAGCTCGCTTCCCGACCTATACCTCCGGAAAACGTGTCAGGGAGCATGCCAGGAGTGTGGGTTGAAGTCCTCGGAGCACGAGACCCGAAGATCGAAAGACTTATGACCAATACGGAGCAAAGGGAAGAAACCGTCGGGGGACCGCTTTTTACCCCAGGACGAGAAAACTGAGTCCGGGGCATTCCCGCTCGCGTTTTCTTGGGACGAGCACCGGAAGTCCTCGAGCTCAGCCCGTTTCCTTCGCTGCAAGTGCATTTCCAGTGGTTTCTGACACCGGACGAGCGTTCGCCACTCGTTGGAAGCTTCGGCCATCTTTTGGACCGTTTTGGGTCGCACCACAGTTCTCCCTCCAACGAGCTCGCTTCCCGACCTATACCTCCGGAAAACGTGTCAGGGAGCATGCCAGGAGTGTGGGTTGAAGTCCTCGGAGCACGAGACCCGAAGATCGAAAGACTTATGACCAATACGGAGCAAAGGGAAGAAACCGTCGGGGGACCGCTTTTTACCCCAGGACGAGAAAACTGAGTCCGGGGCATTCCCGCTCGCGTTTTCTTGGGACGAGCACCGGAAGTCCTCGAGCTCAGCCCGTTTCCTTCGCTGCAAGTGCATTTCCAGTGGTTTCTGACACCGGACGAGCGTTCGCCACTCGTTGGAAGCTTCGGCCATCTTTTGGACCGTTTTGGGTCGCACCACAGTTCTCCCTCCAACGAGCTCGCTTCCCGACCTATACCTCCGGAAAACGTGTCAGGGAGCATGCCAGGAGTGTGGGTTGAAGTCCTCGGAGCACGAGACCCGAAGATCGAAAGACTTATGACCAATACGGAGCAAAGGGAAGAAACCGTCGGGGGACCGCTTTTTACCCCAGGACGAGAAAACTGAGTCCGGGGCATTCCCGCTCGCGTTTTCTTGGGACGAGCACCGGAAGTCCTCGAGCTCAGCCCGTTTCCTTCGCTGCAAGTGCATTTCCAGTGGTTTCTGACACCGGACGAGCGTTCGCCACTCGTTGGAAGCTTCGGCCATCTTTTGGACCGTTTTGGGTCGCACCACAGTTCTCCCTCCAACGAGCTCGCTTCCCGACCTATACCTCCGGAAAACGTGTCAGGGAGCATGCCAGGAGTGTGGGTTGAAGTCCTCGGAGCACGAGACCCGAAGATCGAAAGACTTATGACCAATACGGAGCAAAGGGAAGAAACCGTCGGGGGACCGCTTTTTACCCCAGGACGAGAAAACTGAGTCCGGGGCATTCCCGCTCGCGTTTTCTTGGGACGAGCACCGGAAGTCCTCGAGCTCAGCCCGTTTCCTTCGCTGCAAGTGCATTTCCAGTGGTTTCTGACACCGGACGAGCGTTCGCCACTCGTTGGAAGCTTCGGCCATCTTTTGGACCGTTTTGGGTCGCACCACAGTTCTCCCTCCAACGAGCTCGCTTCCCGACCTATACCTCCGGAAAACGTGTCAGGGAGCATGCCAGGAGTGTGGGTTGAAGTCCTCGGAGCACGAGACCCGAAGATCGAAAGACTTATGACCAATACGGAGCAAAGGGAAGAAACCGTCGGGGGACCGCTTTTTACCCCAGGACGAGAAAACTGAGTCCGGGGCATTCCCGCTCGCGTTTTCTTGGGACGAGCACCGGAAGTCCTCGAGCTCAGCCCGTTTCCTTCGCTGCAAGTGCATTTCCAGTGGTTTCTGACACCGGACGAGCGTTCGCCACTCGTTGGAAGCTTCGGCCATCTTTTGGACCGTTTTGGGTCGCACCACAGTTCTCCCTCCAACGAGCTCGCTTCCCGACCTATACCTCCGGAAAACGTGTCAGGGAGCATGCCAGGAGTGTGGGTTGAAGTCCTCGGAGCACGAGACCCGAAGATCGAAAGACTTATGACCAATACGGAGCAAAGGGAAGAAACCGTCGGGGGACCGCTTTTTACCCCAGGACGAGAAAACTGAGTCCGGGGCATTCCCGCTCGCGTTTTCTTGGGACGAGCACCGGAAGTCCTCGAGCTCAGCCCGTTTCCTTCGCTGCAAGTGCATTTCCAGTGGTTTCTGACACCGGACGAGCGTTCGCCACTCGTTGGAAGCTTCGGCCATCTTTTGGACCGTTTTGGGTCGCACCACAGTTCTCCCTCCAACGAGCTCGCTTCCCGACCTATACCTCCGGAAAACGTGTCAGGGAGCATGCCAGGAGTGTGGGTTGAAGTCCTCGGAGCACGAGACCCGAAGATCGAAAGACTTATGACCAATACGGAGCAAAGGGAAGAAACCGTCGGGGGACCGCTTTTTACCCCAGGACGAGAAAACTGAGTCCGGGGCATTCCCGCTCGCGTTTTCTTGGGACGAGCACCGGAAGTCCTCGAGCTCAGCCCGTTTCCTTCGCTGCAAGTGCATTTCCAGTGGTTTCTGACACCGGACGAGCGTTCGCCACTCGTTGGAAGCTTCGGCCATCTTTTGGACCGTTTTGGGTCGCACCACAGTTCTCCCTCCAACGAGCTCGCTTCCCGACCTATACCTCCGGAAAACGTGTCAGGGAGCATGCCAGGAGTGTGGGTTGAAGTCCTCGGAGCACGAGACCCGAAGATCGAAAGACTTATGACCAATACGGAGCAAAGGGAAGAAACCGTCGGGGGACCGCTTTTTACCCCAGGACGAGAAAACTGAGTCCGGTGCATTCCCGCTCGCGTTTTCTTGGGACGAGCACCGGAAGTCCTCGAGCTCAGCCCGTTTCCTTCGCTGCAAGTGCATTTCCAGTGGTTTCTGACACCGGACGAGCGTTCGCCACTCTTTGGAAGCTTCGGCCATCTTTTGGACCGTTTTGGGTCGCACCACAGTTCTCCCTCCAACGAGCTCGCTTCCCGACCTATACCTCCGGAAAACGTGTCAGGGAGCATGCCAGGAGTGTGGGTTGAAGTCCTCGGAGCACGAGACCCGAAGATCGAAAGACTTATGACCAATACGGAGCAAAGGGAAGAAACCGTCGGGGGACCGCTTTTTACCCCAGGACGAGAAAACTGAGTCCGGTGCATTCCCGCTCGCGTTTTCTTGGGACGAGCACCGGAAGTCCTCGAGCTCAGCCCGTTTCCTTCGCTGCAAGTGCATTTCCAGTGGTTTCTGACACCGGACGAGCGTTCGCCACTCGTTGGAAGCTTCGGCCATCTTTTGGACCGTTTTGGGTCGCACCACAGTTCTCCCTCCAACGAGCTTGCTTCCCGACCTATACCTCCGGAAAACATGTCAGGGAGCATGTCAGAAGTGTGGGTTGAAGTCCTCAGAGCACGAGACCCGAAGATCGAAAGACTTATGACCAATACGGAGCAAAGGGAAGAAACCGTCGGGGGACCGCTTTTTACCCCAGGACGAGAAAACTGAGTCCGGTGCATTCCCGCTCGCGTTTTCTTGGGACGAGCACCGGAAGACCTCGAGCTCAGCCCCGTTTCCTTCGCTGCAAGTGCATTTCCAGTGGTTTCTGACACCGGACGAGCGTTCGCAACTCGTTGGAAGCTTCGGCCATCTTTTGGACCGTTTTGGGTCGCACCACAGTTCTCCCTCCAACGAGCTTGCTTCCCGACCTATACCTCCGGAAAACGTGTCAGGGAGCATGCCAGGAGTGTGGGTTGAAGTCCTCGGAGCACGAGACCCGAAGATCGAAAGACTTATGACCAATACGGAGCAAAGGGAAGAAACCGTCGGGGGACCGCTTTTTACCCCAGGACGAGAAAACTGAGTTCGGGGCATTCCCGCTCGCGTTTTCTTGGGACGAGCACCGGAAGTCCTCGAGCTCAGCCCGTTTCCTTCGCTGCAAGTGCATTTCCAGTGGTTTCTGACACCGGACGAGCGTTCGCCACTCGTTGGAAGCTTCGGCCATCTTTTGGACCGTTTTGGGTCGCACCACAGTTCTCCCTCCAACGAGCTCGCTTCCCGACCTATACCTCCGGAAAACGTGTCAGGGAGCATGCCAGGAGTGTGGGTTGAAGTCCTCGGAGCACGAGACCCGAAGATCGAAAGACTTATGACCAATACGGAGCAAAGGGAAGAAACCGTCGGGGGACCGCTTTTTACCCCAGGACGAGAAAACTGAGTCCGGGGCATTCCCGCTCGCGTTTTCTTGGGACGAGCACCGGAAGTCCTCGAGCTCAGCCCGTTTCCTTCGCTGCAAGTGCATTTCCAGTGGTTTCTGACACCGGACGAGCGTTCGCCACTCGTTGGAAGCTTCGGCCATCTTTTGGACCGTTTTGGGTCGCACCACAGTTCTCCCTCCAACGAGCTCGCTTCCCGACCTATACCTCCGGAAAACGTGTCAGGGAGCATGCCAGGAGTGTGGGTTGAAGTCCTCGGAGCACGAGACCCGAAGATCGAAAGACTTATGACCAATACGGAGCAAAGGGAAGAAACCGTCGGGGGACCGCTTTTTACCCCAGGACGAGAAAACTGAGTCCGGGGCATTCCCGCTCGCGTTTTCTTGGGACGAGCACCGGAAGTCCTCGAGCTCAGCCCGTTTCCTTCGCTGCAAGTGCATTTCCAGTGGTTTCTGACACCGGACGAGCGTTCGCCACTCGTTGGAAGCTTCGGCCATCTTTTGGACCGTTTTGGGTCGCACCACAGTTCTCCCTCCAACGAGCTCGCTTCCCGACCTATACCTCCGGAAAACGTGTCAGGGAGCATGCCAGGAGTGTGGGTTGAAGTCCTCGGAGCACGAGACCCGAAGATCGAAAGACTTATGACCAATACGGAGCAAAGGGAAGAAACCGTCGGGGGACCGCTTTTTACCCCAGGACGAGAAAACTGAGTCCGGGGCATTCCCGCTCGCGTTTTCTTGGGACGAGCACCGGAAGTCCTCGAGCTCAGCCCGTTTCCTTCGCTGCAAGTGCATTTCCAGTGGTTTCTGACACCGGACGAGCGTTCGCCACTCGTTGGAAGCTTCGGCCATCTTTTGGACCGTTTTGGGTCGCACCACAGTTCTCCCTCCAACGAGCTCGCTTCCCGACCTATACCTCCGGAAAACGTGTCAGGGAGCATGCCAGGAGTGTGGGTTGAAGTCCTCGGAGCACGAGACCCGAAGATCGAAAGACTTATGACCAATACGGAGCAAAGGGAAGAAACCGTCGGGGGACCGCTTTTTACCCCAGGACGAGAAAACTGAGTCCGGGGCATTCCCGCTCGCGTTTTCTTGGGACGAGCACCGGAAGTCCTCGAGCTCAGCCCGTTTCCTTCGCTGCAAGTGCATTTCCAGTGGTTTCTGACACCGAACGAGCGTTCGCCACTCGTTGGAAGCTTCGGCCATCTTTTGGACCGTTTTGGGTCGTACCACAGTTCTCCCTCCAACGAGCTCGCTTCCCGACCTATACCTCCGGAAAACGTGTCAGGGAGCATGCCACGAGTGTGGGTTGAAGTCCTCGGAGCACGAGACCCGAAGATCGAAAGACTTATGACCAATACGGAGCAAAGGGAAGAAACCGTCGGGGGACCGCTTTTTACCCCAGGACGAGAAAACTGAGTCCGGGGCATTCCCGCTCGCGTTTTCTTGGGACGAGCACCGGAAGTCCTCGAGCTCAGCCCGTTTCCTTCGCTGCAAGTGCATTTCCAGTGGTTTCTGACACCGGACGAGCGTTCGCCACTCGTTGGAAGCTTCGGCCATCTTTTGGACCGTTTTGGGTCGCACCACAGTTCTCCCTCCAACGAGCTCGCTTCCCGACCTATACCTCCGGAAAACGTGTCAGGGAGCATGCCAGGAGTGTGGGTTGAAGTCCTCGGAGCACGAGACCCGAAGATCGAAAGACTTATGACCAATACGGAGCAAAGGGAAGAAACCGTCGGGGGACCGCTTTTTACCCCAGGACGAGAAAACTGAGTCCGGGGCATTCCCGCTCGCGTTTTCTTGGGACGAGCACCGGAAGTCCTCGAGCTCAGCCCGTTTCCTTCGCTGCAAGTGCATTTCCAGTGGTTTCTGACACCGGACGAGCGTTCGCCACTCGTTGGAAGCTTCGGCCATCTTTTGGACCGTTTTGGGTCGCACCACAGTTCTCCCTCCAACGAGCTCGCTTCCCGACCTATACCTCCGGAAAACGTGTCAGGGAGCATGCCAGGAGTGTGGGTTGAAGTCCTCGGAGCACGAGACCCGAAGATCGAAAGACTTATGACCAATACGGAGCAAAGGGAAGAAACCGTCGGGGGACCGCTTTTTACCCCAGGACGAGAAAACTGAGTCCGGGGCATTCCCGCTCGCGTTTTCTTGGGACGAGCACCGGAAGTCCTCGAGCTCAGCCCGTTTCCTTCGCTGCAAGTGCATTTCCAGTGGTTTCTGACACCGGACGAGCGTTCGCCACTCGTTGGAAGCTTCGGCCATCTTTTGGACCGTTTTGGGTCGCACCACAGTTCTCCCTCCAACGAGCTCGCTTCCCGACCTATACCTCCGGATAACGTGTCAGGGAGCATGCCAGGAGTGTGGGTTGAAGTCCTCGGAGCACGAGACCCGAAGATCGAAAGACTTATGACCAATACGGAGCAAAGGGAAGAAACCGTCGGGGGACCGCTTTTTACCCCAGGACGAGAAAACTGAGTCCGGGGCATTCCCGCTCGCGTTTTCTTGGGACGAGCACCGGAAGTCCTCGAGCTCAGCCCGTTTCCTTCGCTGCAAGTGCATTTCCAGTGGTTTCTGACACCGGACGAGCGTTCGCCACTCGTTGGAAGCTTCGGCCATCTTTTGGACCGTTTTGGGTCGCACCACAGTTCTCCCTCCAACGAGCTCGCTCCCCGACCTATACCTCCGGAAAACGTGTCAGGGAGCATGCCAGGAGTGTGGGTTGAAGTCCTCGGAGCACGAGACCCGAAGATCGAAAGACTTATGACCAATACGGAGCAAAGGGAAGAAACCGTCGCGGGACCGCTTTTTACCCCAGGACGAGAAAACTGAGTCCGGGGCATTCCCGCTCGCGTTTTCTTGGGACGAGCACCGGAAGTCCTCGAGCTCAGCCCGTTTCCTTCGCTGCAAGTGCATTTCCAGTGGTTTCTGACACCGGACGAGCGCTCGCCACTCGTTGGAAACTTCGGCCATCTTTTGGACCGTTTTGGGTCGCACCACAGTTCTCCCTCCAACGAGCTCGCTTCCCGACCTATACCTCCGGAAAACGTGTCAGGGAGCATGCCAGGAGTGTGGGTTGAAGTCCTCGGAGCACGAGACCCGAAGATCGAAAGAGTTAGGACCAATACGGAGCAAAGGGAAGAAACCTTCGGGGGACCGCTTTTTACCCCAGGACGAGAAAACTGAGTCCGGGGCATTCCCGCTCGCATTTTCTTGGGACGAGCACCGGAAGTCCTCGAGCTCAGCCCGTTTCCTTCGCTGCAAGTGCATTTCCAGTGGTTTCTGACACCGGACGAGCGCTCGCCACTCGTTGGAAGCTTCGGCCATCTTTTGGACCGTTTTGGGTCGCACCACAGTTCTCCCTCCAACGAGCTCGCTTCTCGACCTATACCTCCGGAAAACGTGTCAGGGAGCATGCCAGGAGTGTGGGTTGAAGTCCTCGGAGCACGAGACCCGAAGCTCGAAAGACTTACGACCAATTCGGAGCAAAGGGAAGAAACCGTCGCGGGACCGCTTTTTACCCCAGGACGAGAAAACTGAGTCCGGGGCATTCCCGCTCGCGTCTTCTTGGGACGAGCACCGGAAGTCCTCGAGCTCAGCCCGTTTCCTTCGCTGCAAGTGCATTTCCAGTGGTTTCTGACACCGGACGAGCGTTCGCCACTCGTTGGAAGCTTCGGCCATCTTTTGGACCGTTTTGGGTCGCACCACAGTTCTCCCTCCAACGAGCTCGCTTCCCGACCTATACCTCCGGAAAACGTGTCAGGGAGCATGCCAGGAGTGTGGGTTGAAGTCCTCGGAGCACGAGACCCGAAGATCGAAAGACTTACGACCAATACGGAGCAAAGGGAAGAAACCGTCGGGGGACCTCTTTTTACCCCAGGACGAGAAAACTGAGTCCGGGGCATTCCCGCTCGCGTTTTCTTGGGACGAGCACCGGAAGTCCTCGAGCTCAGCCCGTTTCCTTCGCTGCAAGTGCATTTCCAGTGGTTTCTGACACCGGACGAGCGTTCGCCACTCGTTGGAAGCTTCGGCCATCTTTTGGACCGTTTTGGGTCGCACCACAGTTCTCCCTCCAACGAGCTCGCTTCCAGACCTATACCTCCGGAAAACGTGTCAGGGAGCATGCCAGGAGTGTGGGTTGAAGTCCTCGGAGCACGAGACCCGAAGATCGAAAGACTTATGACCAATACGGAGCAAAGGGAAGAAACCGTCGGGGGACCGCTTTTTACCCCAGGACGAGAAAACTGAGTCCGGGGCATTCCCGCTCGCGTTTTCTTGGGACGAGCACCGGAAGTCCTCGAGCTCAGCCCGTTTCCTTCGCTGCAAGTGCATTTCCAGTGGTTTCTGACACCGGACGAGCGTTCGCCACTCGTTGGAAGCTTCGGCCATCTTTTGGACCGTTTTGGGTCGCACCACAGTTCTCCCTCCAACGAGCTCGCTTCCCGACCTATACCTCCGGAAAACGTGTCAGGGAGCATGCCAGGAGTGTGGGTTGAAGTCCTCGGAGCACGAGACCCGAAGATCGAAAGACTTATGACCAATACGGAGCAAAGGGAAGAAACCGTCGGGGGACCGCTTTTTACCCCAGGACGAGAAAACTGAGTCCGGGGCATTCCCGCTCGCGTTTTCTTGGGACGAGCACCGGAAGTCCTCGAGCTCAGCCCGTTTCCTTCGCTGCAAGTGCATTTCCAGTGGTTTCTGACACCGGACGAGCGTTCGCCACTCGTTGGAAGCTTCGCCATCTTTTGGACCGTTTTGGGTCGCACCACAGTTCTCCCTCCAACGAGCTCGCTTCCCAACCTATACCTCCGGAAAACGTGTCAGGGAGCATGCCAGGAGTGTGGGTTGAAGTCCTCGGAGCACGAGACCCGAAGATCGAAAGACTTACGACCAATACGGAGCAAAGGGAAGAAACCGTCGGGGGACCGCTTTTTACCCCAGGACGAGAAAACTGAGTCCGGGGCATTCCCGCTCGCGTTTTCTTGGGACGAGCACCGGAAGTCCTCGAGCTCAGCCCGTTTCCTTCGCTGCAAGTGCATTTCCAGTGGTTTCTGACACCGGACGAGCGTTCGCCACTCGTTGGAAGCTTCGGCCATCTTTTGGACCGTTTTGGGTCGCACCACAGTTCTCCCTCCAACGAGCTCGCTTCCCGACCTATACCTCCGGAAAACGTGTCAGGGAGCATGCCAGGAGTGTGGGTTGAAGTCCTCGGAGCACGAGACCCGAAGCTCGAAAGACTTACGACCAATTCGGAGCAAAGGGAAGAAACCGTCGCGGGACCGCTTTTTACCCCAGGACGAGAAAACTGAGTCCGGGGCATTCCCGCTCGCGTCTTCTTGGGACGAGCACCGGAAGTCCTCGAGCTCAGCCCGTTTCCTTCGCTGCAAGTGCATTTCCAGTGGTTTCTGACACCGGACGAGCGTTCGCCACTCGTTGGAAGCTTCGGCCATCTTTTGGACCGTTTTGGGTCGCACCACAGTTCTCCCTCCAACGAGCTCGCTTCCCGACCTATACCTCCGGAAAACGTGTCAGGGAGCATGCCAGGAGTGTGGGTTGAAGTCCTCGGAGCACGAGACCCGAAGATCGAAAGACTTACGACCAATACGGAGCAAAGGGAAGAAACCGTCGGGGGACCTCTTTTTACCCCAGGACGAGAAAACTGAGTCCGGGGCATTCCCGCTCGCGTTTTCTTGGGACGAGCACCGGAACTCCTCGAGCTCAGCCCGTTTCCTTCGCTGCAAGTGCATTTCCAGTGGTTTCTGACACCGGACGAGCGTTCGCCACTCGTTGGAAGCTTCGGCCATCTTTTGGACCGTTTTGGGTCGCACCACAGTTCTCCCTCCAACGAGCTCGCTTCCAGACCTATACCTCCGGAAAACGTGTCAGGGAGCATGCCAGGAGTGTGGGTTGAAGTCCTCGGAGCACGAGACCCGAAGATCGAAGACTTATGACCAATACGGAGCAAAGGGAAGAAACCGTCGGGGGACCGCTTTTTACCCCAGGACGAGAAAACTGAGTCCGGGGCATTCCCGCTCGCGTTTTCTTGGGACGAGCACCGGAAGTCCTCGAGCTCAGCCCGTTTCCTTCGCTGCAAGTGCATTTCCAGTGGTTTCTGACACCGGACGAGCGTTCGCCACTCGTTGGAAGCTTCGGCCATCTTTTGGACCGTTTTGGGTCGCACCACAGTTCTCCCTCCAACGAGCTCGCTTCCCGACCTATACCTCCGGAAAACGTGTCAGGGAGCATGCCAGGAGTGTGGGTTGAAGTCCTCGGAGCACGAGACCCGAAGATCGAAAGACTTATGACCAATACGGAGCAAAGGGAAGAAACCGTCGGGGGACAGCTTTTTACCCCAGGACGAGAAAACTGAGTCCGGGGCATTCCCGCTCGCGTTTTCTTGGGACGAGCACCGGAAGTCCTCGAGCTCAGCCCGTTTCCTTCGCTGCAAGTGCATTTCCAGTGGTTTCTGACACCGGACGAGCGTTCGCCACTCGTTGGAAGCTTCGGCCATCTTTTGGACCGTTTTGGGTCGCACCACAGTTCTCCCTCCAACGAGCTCGCTTCCCAACCTATACCTCCGGAAAACGTGTCAGGGAGCATGCCAGGAGTGTGGGTTGAAGTCCTCGGAGCACGAGACCCGAAGATCGAAAGACTTACGACCAATACGGAGCAAAGGGAAGAAACCGTCGGGGGACCGCTTTTTACCCCAGGACGAGAAAACTGAGTCCGGGGCATTCCCGCTCGCGTTTTCTTGGGACGAGCACCGGAAGTCCTCGAGCTCAGCCCGTTTCCTTCGCTGCAAGTGCATTTCCAGTGGTTTCTGACACCGGACGAGCGTTCGCCACTCGTTGGAAGCTTCGGCCATCTTTTGGACCGTTTTGGGTCGCACCACAGTTCTCCCTCCAACGAGCTCGCTTCCCGACCTATACCTCCGGAAAACGTGTCAGGGAGCATGCCAGGAGTGTGGGTTGAAGTCCTCGGAGCACGAGACCCGAAGATCGAAAGACTTACGACCAATACGGAGCAAAGGGAAGAAACCGTCGGGGGACCGCTTTTTACCCCAGGACGAGAAAACTGAGTCCGGGGCATTCCCGCTCGCGTTTTCTTAGGACGAGCACCGGTAGTCCTCGAGCTCAGCCCGTTTCCTTCGCTGCAAGTGCATTTCCAGTGGTTTCTGACACCGGACGAGCGTTCGCCACTCGTTGGAAGCTTCGGCCATCTTTTGGACCGTTTTGGGTCGCACCACAGTTCTCCCTCCAACGAGCTCGATTCCCGACCTATACCTCCGGAAAACGTGTCAGGGAGCATGCCAGGAGTGTGGGTTGAAGTCCTCGGAGCACGAGACCCGAAGATCGAAAGACTTACGACCAATACGGAGCAAAGGGAAGAAACCGTCGGGGGACCGCTTTTTACCCCAGGACGAGAAAACTGAGTCCGGGGCATTCCCGCTCGCGTTTTCTTGGGACGAGCACCGGAAGTCCTCGAGCTCAGCCCGTTTCCTTCACTGCAAGTGCATTTCCAGTGGTTTCTGACACCGGACGAGCGTTCGCCACTCGTTGGAAGCTTCGGCCATCTTTTGGACCGTTTTGGGTCGCACCACAGTTCTCCCTCCAACGAGCTCGCTTCCCGACCTATACCTCCGGAAAACGTGTCAGGGAGCATGCCAGGAGTGTGGGTTGAAGTCCTCGGAGCACGAGACCCGAAGATCGAAAGACTTACGACCAATACGGAGCAAAGGGAAGAAACCGTCGGGGGACCGCTTTTTACCCCAGGAGGAGAAAACTGAGTCCGGGGCATTCCCGCTCGCGTTTTCTTGGGACGAGCACCGGAAGTCCTCGAGCTCAGCCCGTTTCCTTCGCTGCAAGTGCATTTCCAGTGGTTTCTGACACCGGACGAGCGTTCGCCACTCGTTGGAAGCTTCGGCCATCTTTTGGACCGTTTTGGGTCGCACCACAGTTCTCCCTCCAACGAGCTCGCTTCCCGACCTATACCTCCGGAAAACGTGTCAGGGAGCATGCCAGGAGTGTGGGTTGAAGTCCTCGGAGCACGAGACCCGAAGATCGAAAGACTTATGACCAATACGGAGCAAAGGGAAGAAACCGTCGGGGGACCGCTTTTTACCCCAGGACGAGAAAACTGAGTCCGGGGCATTCCCGCTCGCGTTTTCTTGGGACGAGCACCGGAAGTCCTCGAGCTCAGCCCGTTTCCTTCGCTGCAAGTGCATTTCCAGTGGTTTCTGACACCGGACGAGCGTTCGCCACTCGTTGGAAGCTTCGGCCATCTTTTGGACCGTTTTGGGTCGCACCACAGTTCTCCCTCCAACGAGCTCGCTTCCCGACCTATACCTCCGGAAAACGTGTCAGGGAGCATGCCAGGAGTGTGGGTTGAAGTCCTCGGAGCACGAGACCCGAAGATCGAAAGACTTATGACCAATACGGAGCAAAGGGAAGAAACCGTCGGGGGACCGCTTTTTACCCCAGGACGAGAAAACTGAGTCCGGGGCATTCCCGCTCGCGTTTTCTTGGGACGAGCACCGGAAGTCCTCGAGCTCAGCCCGTTTCCTTCGCTGCAAGTGCATTTCCAGTGGTTTCTGACACCGGACGAGCGTTCGCCACTCGTTGGAAGCTTCGGCCATCTTTTGGACCGTTTTGGGTCGCACCACAGTTCTCCCTCCAACGAGCTCGCTTCCCGACCTATACCTCCGGAAAACGTGTCAGGGAGCATGCCAGGAGTGTGGGTTGAAGTCCTCGGAGCACGAGACCCGAAGATCGAAAGACTTATGACCAATACGGAGCAAAGGGAAGAAATCGTCGGGGGACCGCTTTTTACCCCAGGACGAGAAAACTGAGTCCGGGGCATTCCCGCTCGCGTTTTCTTGGGACGAGCACCGGAAGTCCTCGAGCTCAGCCCGTTTCCTTCGCTGCAAGTGCATTTCCAGTGGTTTCTGACACCGGACGAGCGTTCGCCACTCGTTGGAAGCTTCGGCCATCTTTTGGACCGTTTTGGGTCGCACCACAGTTCTCCCTCCAACGAGCTCGCTTCCCGACCTATACCTCCGGAAAACGTGTCAGGGAGCATGCCAGGAGTGTGGGTTGAAGTCCTCGGAGCACGAGACCCGAAGATCGAAAGACTTATGACCAATACGGAGCAAAGGGAAGAAACCGTCGGGGGACCGCTTTTTACCCCAGGACGAGAAAACTGAGTCCGGGGCATTCCCGCTCGCGTTTTCTTGGGACGAGCACCGGAAGTCCTCGAGCTCAGCCCGTTTCCTTCGCTGCAAGTGCATTTCCAGTGGTTTCTGACACCGGACGAGCGTTCGCCACTCGTTGGAAGCTTCGGCCATCTTTTGGACCGTTTTGGGTCGCACCACAGTTCTCCCTCCAACGAGCTCGCTTCCCGACCTATACCTCCGGAAAACGTGTCAGGGAGCATGCCAGGAGTGTGGGTTGAAGTCCTCGGAGCACGAGACCCGAAGATCGAAAGACTTATGACCAATACGGAGCAAAGGGAAGAAACCGTCGGGGGACCGCTTTTTACCCCAGGACGAGAAAACTGAGTCCGGGGCATTCCCGCTCGCGTTTTCTTGGGACGAGCACCGGAAGTCCTCGAGCTCAGCCTGTTTCCTTCGCTGCAAGTGCATTTCCAGTGGTTTCTGACACCGGACGAGCGTTCGGCACTCGTTGGAAGCTTCGGCCATCTTTTGGACCGTTTTGGGTCGCACCACAGTTCTCCCTCCAACGAGCTCGCTTCCCGACCTATACCTCTGGAAAACGTGTCAGGGAGCATGCCAGGAGTGTGGGTTGAAGTCCTCGGAGCACGAGACCCGAAGATCGAAAGACTTATGACCAATACGGAGCAAAGGGAAGAAACCGTCGGGGGACCGCTTTTTACCCCAGGACGAGAAAACTGAGTCCGGGGCATTCCCGCTCGCGTTTTCTTGGGACGAGCACCGGAAGTCCTCGAGCTCAGCCCGTTTCCTTCGCTGCAAGTGCATTTCCAGTGGTTTCTGACACCGGACGAGCGTTCGGCACTCGTTGGAAGCTTCGGCCATCTTTTGGACCGTTTTGGGTCGCACCACAGTTCTCCCTCCAACGAGCTCGCTTCCCGACCTATACCTCCGGAAAACGTGTCAGGGAGCATGCCAGGAGTGTGGGTTGAAGTCCTCGGAGCACGAGACCCGAAGATCGAAAGACTTATGACCAATACGGAGCAAAGGGAAGAAACCGTCGGGGGAACGCTTTTTACCCCAGGACGAGAAAACTGAGTCCGGGGCATTCCCGCTCGCGTTTTCTTGGGACGAGCACCGGAAGTCCTCGAGCTCAGCCCGTTTCCTTCGCTGCAAGTGCATTTCCAGTGGTTTCTGACACCGGACGAGCGTTCGCCACTCGTTGGAAGCTTCGGCCATCTTTTGGACCGTTTTGGGTCGCACCACAGTTCTCCCTCCAACGAGCTCGCTTCCCGACCTATACCTCCGGAAAACGTGTCAGGGAGCATGCCAGGAGTGTGGGTTGAAGTCCTCGGAGCACGAGACCCGAAGATCGAAAGACTTATGACCAATACGGAGCAAAGGGAAGAAACCGTCGGGGGACCGCTTTTTACCCCAGGACGAGAAAACTGAGTCCGGGGCATTCCCGCTCGCGTTTTCTTGGGACGAGCACCGGAAGTCCTCGAGCTCAGCCCGTTTCCTTCGCTGCAAGTGCATTTCCAGTGGTTTCTGACACCGGACGAGCGTTCGCCACTCGTTGGAAGCTTCGGCCATCTTTTGGACCGTTTTGGGTCGCACCACAGTTCTCCCTCCAACGAGCTCGCTTCCCGACCTATACCTCCGGAAAACGTGTCAGGGAGCATGCCAGGAGTGTGGGTTGAAGTCCTCGGAGCACGAGACCCGAAGATCGAAAGACTTATGACCAATACGGAGCAAAGGGAAGAAACCGTCGGGGGACCGCTTTTTACCCCAGGACGAGAAAACTGAGTCCGGGGCATTCCCGCTCGCGTTTTCTTGGGACGAGCACCGGAAGTCCTCGAGCTCAGCCCGTTTCCTTCGCTGCAAGTGCATTTCCAGTGGTTTCTGACACCGGACGAGCGTTCGCCACTCGTTGGAAGCTTCGGCCATCTTTTGGACCGTTTTGGGTCGCACCACAGTTCTCCCTCCAACGAGCTCGCTTCCCGACCTATACCTCCGGAAAATGTGTCAGGGAGCATGCCAGGAGTGTGGGTTGAAGTCCTCGGAGCACGAGACCCGAAGATCGAAAGACTTATGACCAATACGGAGCAAAGGGAAGAAATCGTCGGGGGACCGCTTTTTACCCCAGGACGAGAAAACTGAGTCCGGGGCATTCCCGCTCGCGTTTTCTTGGGACGAGCACCGGAAGTCCTCGAGCTCAGCCCGTTTCCTTCGCTGCAAGTGCATTTCCAGTGGTTTCTGACACCGGACGAGCGTTCGCCACTCGTTGGAAGCTTCGGCCATCTTTTGGACCGTTTTGGGTCGCACCACAGTTCTCCCTCCAACGAGCTCGCTTCCCGACCTATACCTCCGGAAAACGTGTCAGGGAGCATGCCAGGAGTGTGGGTTGAAGTCCTCGGAGCACGAGACCCGAAGATCGAAAGACTTATGACCAATACGGAGCAAAGGGAAGAAACCGTCGGGGGACCGCTTTTTACCCCAGGACGAGAAAACTGAGTCCGGGGCATTCCCGCTCGCGTTTTCTTGGGACGAGCACCGGAAGTCCTCGAGCTCAGCCCGTTTCCTTCGCTGCAAGTGCATTTCCAGTGGTTTCTGACACCGGACGAGCGTTCGCCACTCGTTGGAAGCTTCGGCCATCTTTTGGACCGTTTTGGGTCGCACCACAGTTCTCCCTCCAACGAGCTCGCTTCCCGACCTATACCTCCGGAAAACGTGTCAGGGAGCATGCCAGGAGTGTGGGTTGAAGTCCTCGGAGCACGAGACCCGAAGATCGAAAGACTTATGACCAATACGGAGCAAAGGGAAGAAACCGTCGGGGGACCGCTTTTTACCCCAGGACGAGAAAACTGAGTCCGGGGCATTCCCGCTCGCGTTTTCTTGGGACGAGCACCGGAAGTCCTCGAGCTCAGCCCGTTTCCTTCGCTGCAAGTGCATTTCCAGTGGTTTCTGACACCGGACGAGCGTTCGCCACTCGTTGGAAGCTTCGGCCATCTTTTGGACCGTTTTGGGTCGCACCACAGTTCTCCCTCCAACGAGCTCGCTTCCCGACCTATACCTCCGGAAAACGTGTCAGGGAGCATGCCAGGAGTGTGGGTTGAAGTCCTCGGAGCACGAGACCCGAAGATCGAAAGACTTATGACCAATACGGAGCAAAGGGAAGAAACCGTCGGGGGACCGCTTTTTACCCCAGGACGAGAAACTGAGTCCGGGGCATTCCCGCTCGCGTTTTCTTGGGACGAGCACCGGAAGTCCTCGAGCTCAGCCCGTTTCCTTCGCTGCAAGTGCATTTCCAGTGGTTTCTGACACCGGACGAGCGTTCGCCACTCGTTGGAAGCTTCGGCCATCTTTTGGACCGTTTTGGGTCGCACCACAGTTCTCCCTCCAACGAGCTCGCTTCCCGACCTATACCTCCGGAAAACGTGTCAGGGAGCATGCCAGGAGTGTGGGTTGAAGTCCTCGGAGCACGAGACCCGAAGATCGAAAGACTTATGACCAATACGGAGCAAAGGGAAGAAACCGTCGGGGGACCGCTTTTTACCCCAGGACGAGAAAACTGAGTCCGGGGCATTCCCGCTCGCGTTTTCTTGGGACGAGCACCGGAAGTCCTCGAGCTCAGCCCGTTTCCTTCGCTGCAAGTGCATTTCCAGTGGTTTCTGACACCGAACGAGCGTTCGCCACTCGTTGGAAGCTTCGGCCATCTTTTGGACCGTTTTGGGTCGCACCACAGTTCTCCCTCCAACGAGCTCGCTTCCCGACCTATACCTCCGGAAAACGTGTCAGGGAGCATGCCAGGAGTGTGGGTTGAAGTCCTCGGAGCACGAGACCCGAAGATCGAAAGACTTATGACCAATACGGAGCAAAGGGAAGAAACCGTCGGGGGACCGCTTTTTACCCCAGGACGAGAAAACTGAGTCCGGGGCATTCCCGCTCGCGTTTTCTTGGGACGAGCACCGGAAGTCCTCGAGCTCAGCCCGTTTCCTTCGCTGCAAGTGCATTTCCAGTGGTTTCTGACACCGGACGAGCGTTCGCCACTCGTTGGAAGCTTCGGCCATCTTTTGGACCGTTTTGGGTCGCACCACAGTTCTCCCTCCAACGAGCTCGCTTCCCGACCTATACCTCCGGAAAACGTGTCAGGGAGCATGCCAGGAGTGTGGGTTGAAGTCCTCGGAGCACGAGACCCGAAGATCGAAAGACTTATGACCAATACGGAGCAAAGGGAAGAAACCGTCGGGGGACCGCTTTTTACCCCAGGACGAGAAAACTGAGTCCGGGGCATTCCCGCTCGCGTTTTCTTGGGACGAGCACCGGAAGTCCTCGAGCTCAGCCCGTTTCCTTCGCTGCAAGTGCATTTCCAGTGGTTTCTGACACCGGACGAGCGTTCGCCACTCGTTGGAAGCTTCGGCCATCTTTTGGACCGTTTTGGGTCGCACCACAGTTCTCCCTCCAACGAGCTCGCTTCCCGACCTATACCTCCGGAAAACGTGTCAGGGAGCATGCCAGGAGTGTGGGTTGAAGTCCTCGGAGCACGAGACCCGAAGATCGAAAGACTTATGACCAATACGGAGCAAAGGGAAGAAACCGTCGGGGGACCGCTTTTTACCCCAGGACGAGAAAACTGAGTCCGGGGCATTCCCGCTCGCGTTTTCTTGGGACGAGCACCGGAAGTCCTCGAGCTCAGCCCGTTTCCTTCGCTGCAAGTGCATTTCCAGTGGTTTCTGACACCGGACGAGCGTTCGCCACTCGTTGGAAGCTTCGGCCATCTTTTGGACCGTTTTGGGTCGCACCACAGTTCTCCCTCCAACGAGCTCGCTTCCCAACCTATACCTCCGGAAAACGTGTCAGGGAGCATGCCAGGAGTGTGGGTTGAAGTCCTCGGAGCACGAGACCCGAAGATCGAAAGACTTACGACCAATACGGAGCAAAGGGAAGAAACCGTCGGGGGACCGCTTTTTACCCCAGGACGAGAAAACTGAGTCCGGGGCATTCCCGCTCGCGTTTTCTTGGGACGAGCACCGGAAGTCCTCGAGCTCAGCCCGTTTCCTTCGCTGCAAGTGCATTTCCAGTGGTTTCTGACACCGGACGAGCGTTCGCCACTCGTTGGAAGCTTCGGCCATCTTTTGGACCGTTTTGGGTCGCACCACAGTTCTCCCTCCAACGAGCTCGCTTCCCGACCTATACCTCCGGAAAACGTGTCAGGGAGCATGCCAGGAGTGTGGGTTGAAGTCCTCGGAGCACGAGACCCGAAGATCGAAAGACTTACGACCAATACGGAGCAAAGGGAAGAAACCGTCGGGGGACCGCTTTTTACCCCAGGACGAGAAAACTGAGTCCGGGGCATTCCCGCTCGCGTTTTCTTGGGACGAGCACCGGAAGTCCTCGAGCTCAGCCCGTTTCCTTCGCTGCAAGTGCATTTCCAGTGGTTTCTGACACCGGACGAGCGTTCGCCACTCGTTGGAAGCTTCGGCCATCTTTTGGACCGTTTTGGGTCGCACCACAGTTCTCCCTCCAACGAGCTCGCTTCCCGACCTATACCTCCGGAAAACGTGTCAGGGAGCATGCCAGGAGTGTGGGTTGAAGTCCTCGGAGCACGAGACCCGAAGATCGAAAGACTTACGACCAATACGGAGCAAAGGGAAGAAACCGTCGGGGGACCGCTTTTTACCCCAGGACGAGAAAACTGAGTCCGGGGCATTCCCGCTCGCGTTTTCTTAGGACGAGCACCGGTAGTCCTCGAGCTCAGCCCGTTTCCTTCGCTGCAAGTGCATTTCCAGTGGTTTCTGACACCGGACGAGCGTTCGCCACTCGTTGGAAGCTTCGGCCATCTTTTGGACCGTTTTGGGTCGCACCACAGTTCTCCCTCCAACGAGCTCGATTCCCGACCTATACCTCCGGAAAACGTGTCAGGGAGCATGCCAGGAGTGTGGGTTGAAGTCCTCGGAGCACGAGACCCGAAGATCGAAAGACTTACGACCAATACGGAGCAAAGGGAAGAAACCGTCGGGGGACCGCTTTTTACCCCAGGACGAGAAAACTGAGTCCGGGGCATTCCCGCTCGCGTTTTCTTGGGACGAGCACCGGAAGTCCTCGAGCTCAGCCCGTTTCCTTCACTGCAAGTGCATTTCCAGTGGTTTCTGACACCGGACGAGCGTTCGCCACTCGTTGGAAGCTTCGGCCATCTTTTGGACCGTTTTGGGTCGCACCACAGTTCTCCCTCCAACGAGCTCGCTTCCCGACCTATACCTCCGGAAAACGTGTCAGGGAGCATGCCAGGAGTGTGGGTTGAAGTCCTCGGAGCACGAGACCCGAAGATCGAAAGACTTACGACCAATACGGAGCAAAGGGAAGAAACCGTCGGGGGACCGCTTTTTACCCCAGGAGGAGAAAACTGAGTCCGGGGCATTCCCGCTCGCGTTTTCTTGGGACGAGCACCGGAAGTCCTCGAGCTCAGCCCGTTTCCTTCGCTGCAAGTGCATTTCCAGTGGTTTCTGACACCGGACGAGCGTTCGCCACTCGTTGGAAGCTTCGGCCATCTTTTGGACCGTTTTGGGTCGCACCACAGTTCTCCCTCCAACGAGCTCGCTTCCCGACCTATACCTCCGGAAAACGTGTCAGGGAGCATGCCAGGAGTGTGGGTTGAAGTCCTCGGAGCACGAGACCCGAAGATCGAAAGACTTATGACCAATACGGAGCAAAGGGAAGAAACCGTCGAGGGACCGCTTTTTACCCCAGGACGAGAAAACTGAGTCCGGGGCATTCCCGCTCGCGTTTTCTTGGGACGAGCACCGGAAGTCCTCGAGCTCAGCCCGTTTCCTTCGCTGCAAGTGCATTTCCAGTGGTTTCTGACACCGGACGAGCGTTCGCCACTCGTTGGAAGCTTCGGCCATCTTTTGGACCGTTTTGGGTCGCACCACAGTTCTCCCTCCAACGAGCTCGCTTCCCGACCTATACCTCCGGAAAACGTGTCAGGGAGCATGCCAGGAGTGTGGGTTGAAGTCCTCGGAGCACGAGACCCGAAGATCGAAAGACTTATGACCAATACGGAGCAAAGGGAAGAAACCGTCGGGGGACCGCTTTTTACCCCAGGACGAGAAAACTGAGTCCGGGGCATTCCCGCTCGCGTTTTCTTGGGACGAGCACCGGAAGTCCTCGAGCTCAGCCCGTTTCCTTCGCTGCAAGTGCATTTCCAGTGGTTTCTGACACCGGACGAGCGTTCGCCACTCGTTGGAAGCTTCGGCCATCTTTTGGACCGTTTTGGGTCGCACCACAGTTCTCCCTCCAACGAGCTCGCTTCCCGACCTATACCTCCGGAAAACGTGTCAGGGAGCATGCCAGGAGTGTGGGTTGAAGTCCTCGGAGCACGAGACCCGAAGATCGAAAGACTTATGACCAATACGGAGCAAAGGGAAGAAACCGTCGGGGGACCGCTTTTTACCCCAGGACGAGAAAACTGAGTCCGGGGCATTCCCGCTCGCGTTTTCTTGGGACGAGCACCGGAAGTCCTCGAGCTCAGCCCGTTTCCTTCGCTGCAAGTGCATTTCCAGTGGTTTCTGACACCGGACGAGCGTTCGGCACTCGTTGGAAGCTTCGGCCATCTTTTGGACCGTTTTGGGTCGCACCACAGTTCTCCCTCCAACGAGCTCGCTTCCCGACCTATACCTCCGGAAAACGTGTCAGGGAGCATGCCAGGAGTGTGGGTTGAAGTCCTCGGAGCACGAGACCCGAAGATCGAAAGACTTATGACCAATACGGAGCAAAGGGAAGAAACCGTCGGGGGACCGCTTTTTACCCCAGGACGAGAAAACTGAGTCCGGGGCATTCCCGCTCGCGTTTTCTTGGGACGAGCACCGGAAGTCCTCGAGCTCAGCCCGTTTCCTTCGCTGCAAGTGCATTTCCAGTGGTTTCTGACACCGGACGAGCGTTCGCCACTCGTTGGAAGCTTCGGCCATCTTTTGGACCGTTTTGGGTCGCACCACAGTTCTCCCTCCAACGAGCTCGCTTCCCGACCTATACCTCCGGAAAACGTGTCAGGGAGCATGCCAGGAGTGTGGGTTGAAGTCCTCGGAGCACGAGACCCGAAGATCGAAAGACTTATGACCAATACGGAGCAAAGGGAAGAAACCGTCGGGGGACCGCTTTTTACCCCAGGACGAGAAAACTGAGTCCGGGGCATTCCCGCTCGCGTTTTCTTGGGACGAGCACCGGAAGTCCTCGAGCTCAGCCCGTTTCCTTCGCTGCAAGTGCATTTCCAGTGGTTTCTGACACCGGACGAGCGTTCGCCACTCGTTGGAAGCTTCGGCCATCTTTTGGACCGTTTTGGGTCGCACCACAGTTCTCCCTCCAACGAGCTCGCTTCCCGACCTATACCTCCGGAAAACGTGTCAGGGAGCATGCCAGGAGTGTGGGTTGAAGTCCTCGGAGCACGAGACCCGAAGATCGAAAGACTTATGACCAATACGGAGCAAAGGGAAGAAACCGTCGGGGGACCGCTTTTTACCCCAGGACGAGAAAACTGAGTCCGGGGCATTCCCGCTCGCGTTTTCTTGGGACGAGCACCGGAAGTCCTCGAGCTCAGCCCGTTTCCTTCGCTGCAAGTGCATTTCCAGTGGTTTCTGACACCGGACGAGCGTTCGCCACTCGTTGGAAGCTTCGGCCATCTTTTGGACCGTTTTGGGTCGCACCACAGTTCTCCCTCCAACGAGCTCGCTTCCCGACCTATACCTCCGGAAAACGTGTCAGGGAGCATGCCAGGAGTGTGGGTTGAAGTCCTCGGAGCACGAGACCCGAAGATCGAAAGACTTATGACCAATACGGAGCAAAGGGAAGAAACCGTCGGGGGACCGCTTTTTACCCCAGGACGAGAAAACTGAGTCCGGGGCATTCCCGCTCGCGTTTTCTTGGGACGAGCACCGGAAGTCCTCGAGCTCAGCCCGTTTCCTTCGCTGCAAGTGCATTTCCAGTGGTTTCTGACACCGGACGAGCGTTCGCCACTCGTTGGAAGCTTCGGCCATCTTTTGGACCGTTTTGGATCGCACCACAGTTCTCCCTACAACGAGCTCGCTTCCCGACCTATACCTCCGGAAAACGTGTCAGGGAGCATGCCAGGAGTGTGGGTTGAAGTCCTCGGAGCACGAGACCCGAAGATCGAAAGACTTATGACCAATACGGTGCAAAGGGAAGAAACCGTCGGGGGACCGCTTTTTACCCCAGGACGAGAAAACTGAGTCCGGGGCATTCCCGCTCGCGTTTTCTTGGGACGAGCACCGGAAGTCCTCGAGCTCAGCCCGTTTCCTTCGCTGCAAGTGCATTTCCAGTGGTTTCTGACACCGGACGAGCGTTCGCCACTCGTTGGAAGCTTCGGCCATCTTTTGGACCGTTTTGGGTCGCACCACAGTTCTCCCTCCAACGAGCTCGCTTCCCGACCTATACCTCCGGAAAACGTGTCAGGGAGCATGCCAGGAGTGTGGGTTGAAGTCCTCGGAGCACGAGACCCGAAGATCGAAAGACTTATGACCAATACGGAGCAAAGGGAAGAAACCGTCGGGGGACCGCTTTTTACCCCAGGACGAGAAAACTGAGTCCGGGGCATTCCCGCTCGCGTTTTCTTGGGACGAGCACCGGAAGTCCTCGAGCTCAGCCCGTTTCCTTCGCTGCAAGTGCATTTCCAGTGGTTTCTGACACCGGACGAGCGTTCGCCACTCGTTGGAAGCTTCGGCCATCTTTTGGACCGTTTTGGGTCGCACCACAGTTCTCCCTCCAACGAGCTCGCTTCCCGACCTATACCTCCGGAAAACGTGTCAGGGAGCATGCCAGGAGTGTGGGTTGAAGTCCTCGGAGCACGAGACCCGAAGATCGAAAGACTTATGACCAATACGGAGCAAAGGGAAGAAACCGTCGGGGGACCGCTTTTTACCCCAGGACGAGAAAACTGAGTCCGGGGCATTCCCGCTCGCGTTTTCTTGGGACGAGCACCGGAAGTCCTCGAGCTCAGCCCGTTTCCTTCGCTGCAAGTGCATTTCCAGTGGTTTCTGACACCGGACGAGCGTTCGGCACTCGTTGGAAGCTTCGGCCATCTTTTGGACCGTTTTGGGTCGCACCACAGTTCTCCCTCCAACGAGCTCGCTTCCCGACCTATACCTTCGGAAAACGTGTCAGGGAGCATGCCAGGAGTGTGGGTTGAAGTCCTCGGAGCACGAGACCCGAAGATCGAAAGACTTATGACCAATACGGAGCAAAGGGAAGAAACCGTCGGGGGACCGCTTTTTACCCCAGGACGAGAAACTGAGTCCGGGGCATTCCCGCTCGCGTTTTCTTGGGACGAGCACCGGAAGTCCTCGAGCTCAGCCCGTTTCCTTCGCTGCAAGTGCATTTCCAGTGGTTTCTGACACCGGACGAGCGTTCGCCACTCGTTGGAAGCTTCGGCCATCTTTTGGACCGTTTTGGGTCGCACCACAGTTCTCCCTCCAACGAGCTCGCTTCCCGACCTATACCTCCGGAAAACGTGTCAGGGAGCATGCCAGGAGTGTGGGTTGAAGTCCTCGGAGCACGAGACCCGAAGATCGAAAGACTTATGACCAATACGGAGCAAAGGGAAGAAACCGTCGGGGGACCGCTTTTTACCCCAGGACGAGAAAACTGAGTCCGGGGCATTCCCGCTCGCGTTTTCTTGGGACGAGCATCGGAAGTCCTCGAGCTCAGCCCGTTTCCTTCGCTGCAAGTGCATTTCCAGTGGTTTCTGACACCGGACGAGCGTTCGCCACTCGTTGGAAGCTTCGGCCATCTTTTGGACCGTTTTGGGTCGCACCACAGTTCTCCCTCCAACGAGCTCGCTTCCCGACCTATACCTCCGGAAAACGTGTCAGGGAGCATGCCAGGAGTGTGGGTTGAAGTCCTCGGAGCACGAGACCCGAAGATCGAAAGACTTATGACCAATACGGAGCAAAGGGAAGAAACCGTCGGGGGACCGCTTTTTACCCCAGGACGAGAAAACTGAGTCCGGGGCATTCCCGCTCGCGTTTTCTTGGGACGAGCACCGGAAGTCCTCGAGCTCAGCCCGTTTCCTTCGCTGCAAGTGCATTTTCAGTTGTTTCTGACACCGGACGAGCGTTCGCCACTCGTTGGAAGCTTCGGCCATCTTTTGGACCGTTTTGGGTCGCACCACAGTTCTCCCTCCAACGAGCTCGCTTCCCGACCTATACCTCCGGAAAACGTGTCAGGGAGCATGCCAGGAGTGTGGGTTGAAGTCCTCGGAGCACGAGACCCGAAGATCGAAAGACTTATGACCAATACGGAGCAAAGGGAAGAAACCGTCGGGGGACCGCTTTTTACCCCAGGACGAGAAAACTGAGTCCGGGGCATTCCCGCTCGCGTTTTCTTGGGACGAGCACCGGAAGTCCTCGAGCTCAGCCCGTTTCCTTCGCTGCAAGTGCATTTCCAGTGGTTTCTGACACCAGACGAGCGTTCGCCACTCGTTGGAAGCTTCGGCCATCTTTTGGACCGTTTTGGGTCGCACCACAGTTCTCCCTCCAACGAGCTCGCTTCCCGACCTATACCTCCGGAAAACGTGTCAGGGAGCATGCCAGGAGTGTGGGTTGAAGTCCTCGGAGCACGAGACCCGAAGATCGAAAGACTTGTGACCAATACGGAGCAAAGGGAAGAAACCGTCGGGGGACCGCTTTTTACCCCAGGACGAGAAAACTGAGTCCGGGGCATTCCCGCTCGCGTTTTTATGGGACGAGCACCGGAAGTCCTCGAGCTCAGCCCGTTTCCTTCGCTGCAAGTGCATTTCCAGTGGTTTCTGACACCGGACGAGCGTTCGCCACTCGTTGGAAGCTTCGGCCATCTTTTGGACCGTTTTGGGTCGCACCACAGTTCTCCCTCCAACGAGCTCGCTTCCCGACCTATACCTCCGGAAAACGTGTCAGGGAGCATGCCAGGAGTGTGGGTTGAAGTCCTCGGAGCACGAGACCCGAAGATCGAAAGACTTATGACCAATACGGAGCAAAGGGAAGAAACCGTCGGGGGACCGCTTTTTACCCCAGGACGAGAAAACTGAGTCCGGGGCATTCCCGCTCGCGTTTTCTTGGGACGAGCACCGGAAGTCCTCGAGCCCAGCCCGTTTCCTTCGCTGCAAGTGCATTTCCAGTGGTTTCTGACACCGGACGAGCGTTCGCCACTCGTTGGAAGCTTCGGCCATCTTTTGGACAGTTTTGGGTCGCACCACAGTTCTCCCTCCAACGAGCTCGCTTCCCGACCTATACCTCCGGAAAACGTGTCAGGGAGCATGCCAGGAGTGTGGGTTGAAGTCCTCGGAGCACGAGACCCGAAGATCGAAAGACTTATGACCAATACGGAGCAAAGGGAAGAAACCGTCGGGGGACCGCTTTTTACCCCAGGACGAGAAAACTGAGTCCGGGGCATTCCCGCTCGCGTTTTCTTGGGACGAGCACCGGAAGTTCTCGAGCCCAGCCCGTTTCCTTCGCTGCAAGTGCATTTCCAGTGGTTTCTGACACCGGACGAGCGTTCGCCACTCGTTGGAAGCTTCGGCCATCTTTTGGACCGTTTTGGGTCGCACCACAGTTCTCCCTCCAACGAGCTCGCTTCCCGACCTATACCTCCGGAAAACGTGTCAGGGAGCATGCCAGGAGTGTGGGTTGAAGTCCTCGGAGCACGAGACCCGAAGATCGAAAGACTTATGACCAATACGGAGCAAAGGGAAGAAACCGTCGGGGGACCGCTTTTTACCCCAGGACGAGAAAACTGAGTCCGGGGCATTCCCGCTCGCGTTTTCTTGGGACGAGCACCGGAAGTCCTCGAGCTCAGCCCGTTTCCTTCGCTGCAAGTGCATTTCCAGTGGTTTCTGACACCGGACGAGCGTTCGCCACTCGTTGGAAGCTTCGGCCATCTTTTGGACCGTTTTGGGTCGCACCACAGTTCTCCCTCCAACGAGCTCGCTTCCCGACCTATACCTCCGGAAAACGTGTCAGGGAGCATGCCAGGAGTGTGGGTTGAAGTCCTCGGAGCACGAGACCCGAAGATCGAAAGACTTATGACCAATACGGAGCAAAGGGAAGAAACCGTCGGGGGACCGCTTTTTACCCCAGGACGAGAAAACTGAGTCCGGGGCATTCCCGCTCGCGTTTTCTTGGGACGAGCACCGGAAGTCCTCGAGCTCAGCCCGTTTCCTTCGCTGCAAGTGCATTTCCAGTGGTTTCTGACACCGGACGAGCGTTCGCCACTCGTTGGAAGCTTCGGCCATCTTTTGGACCGTTTTGGGTCGCACCACAGTTCTCCCTCCAACGAGCTCGCTTCCCGACCTATACCTCCGGAAAACGTGTCAGGGAGCATGCCAGGAGTGTGGGTTGAAGTCCTCGGAGCACGAGACCCGAAGATCGAAAGACTTATGACCAATACGGAGCAAAGGGAAGAAACCGTCGGGGGACCGCTTTTTACCCCAGGACGAGAAAACTGAGTCCGGGGCATTCCCGCTCGCGTTTTCTTGGGACGAGCACCGGAAGTCCTCGAGCTCAGCCCGTTTCCTTCGCTGCAAGTGCATTTCCAGTGGTTTCTGACACCGGACGAGCGTTCGCCACTCGTTGGAAGCTTCGGCCATCTTTTGGACCGTTTTGGGTCGCACCACAGTTCTCCCTCCAACGAGCTCGCTTCCCGACCTATACCTCCGGAAAACGTGTCAGGGAGCATGCCAGGAGTGTGGGTTGAAGTCCTCGGAGCACGAGACCCGAAGATCGAAAGACTTATGACCAATACGGAGAAAAGGGAAGAAACCGTCGGGGGACCGCTTTTTACCCCAGGACGAGAAAACTGAGTCCGGGGCATTCCCGCTCGCGTTTTCTTGGGACGAGCACCGGAAGTCCTCGAGCTCAGCCCGTTTCCTTCGCTGCAAGTGCATTTCCAGTGGTTTCTGACACCGGACGAGCGTTCGCCACTCGTTGGAAGCTTCGGCCATCTTTTGGACCGTTTTGGGTCGCACCACAGTTCTCCCTCCAACGAGCTCGCTTCCCGACCTATACCTCCGGAAAACGTGTCAGGGAGCATGCCAGGAGTGTGGGTTGAAGTCCTCGGAGCACGAGACCCGAAGATCGAAAGACTTATGACCAATACGGAGCAAAGGGAAGAAACCGTCGGGGGACCGCTTTTTACCCCAGGACGAGAAAACTGAGTCCGGGGCATTCCCGCTCGCGTTTTCTTGGGACGAGCACCGGAAGTCCTCGAGCTCAGCCCGTTTCCTTCGCTGCAAGTGCATTTCCGGTGGTTTCTGACACCGGACGAGCGTTCGCCACTCGTTGGAAGCTTCGGCCATCTTTTGGACCGTTTTGGGTCGCACCACAGTTCTCCCTCCAACGAGCTCGCTTCCCGACCTATACCTCCGGAAAACGTGTCAGGGAGCATGCCAGGAGTGTGGGTTGAAGTCCTCGGAGCACGAGACCCGAAGATCGAAAGACTTATGACCAATACGGAGCAAAGGGAAGAAACCGTCGGGGGACCGCTTTTTACCCCAGGACGAGAAAACTGAGTCCGGGGCATTCCCGCTCGCGTTTTCTTGGGACGAGCACCGGAAGTCCTCGAGCTCAGCCCGTTTCCTTCGCTGCAAGTGCATTTCCAGTGGTTTCTGACACCGGACGAGCGTTCGCCACTCGTTGGAAGCTTCGGCCATCTTTTGGACCGTTTTGGGTCGCACCACAGTTCTCCCTCCAACGAGCTCGCTTCCCGACCTATACCTCCGGAAAACGTGTCAGGGAGCATGCCAGGAGTGTGGGTTGAAGTCCTCGGAGCACGAGACCCGAAGATCGAAAGACTTATGACCAATACGGAGCAAAGGGAAGAAACCGTCGGGGGACCGCTTTTTACCCCAGGACGAGAAAACTGAGTCCGGGGCATTCCCGCTCGCGTTTTCTTGGGACGAGCACCGGAAGTCCTCGAGCTCAGCCCGTTTCCTTCGCTGCAAGTGCATTTCCAGTGGTTTCTGACACCGGACGAGCGTTCGCCACTCGTTGGAAGCTTCGGCCATCTTTTGGACCGTTTTGGGTCGCACCACAGTTCTCCCTCCAACGAGCTCGCTTCCCGACCTATACCTCCGGAAAACGTGTCAGGGAGCATGCCAGGAGTGTGGGTTGAAGTCCTCGGAGCACGAGACCCGAAGATCGAAAGACTTATGACCAATACGGAGAAAAGGGAAGAAACCGTCGGGGGACCGCTTTTTACCCCAGGACGAGAAAACTGAGTCCGGGGCATTCCCGCTCGCGTTTTCTTGGGACGAGCACCGGAAGTCCTCGAGCTCAGCCCGTTTCCTTCGCTGCAAGTGCATTTCCAGTGGTTTCTGACACCGGACGAGCGTTCGCCACTCGTTGGAAGCTTCGGCCATCTTTTGGACCGTTTTGGGTCGCACCACAGTTCTCCCTCCAACGAGCTCGCTTCCCGACCTATACCTCCGGAAAACGTGTCAGGGAGCATGCCAGGAGTGTGGGTTGAAGTCCTCGGAGCACGAGACCCGAAGATCGAAAGACTTATGACCAATACGGAGCAAAGGGAAGAAACCGTCGGGGGACCGCTTTTTACCCCAGGACGAGAAAACTGAGTCCGGGGCATTCCCGCTCGCGTTTTCTTGGGACGAGCACCGGAAGTCCTCGAGCTCAGCCCGTTTCCTTCGCTGCAAGTGCATTTCCAGTGGTTTCTGACACCGGACGAGCGTTCGCCACTCGTTGGAAGCTTCGGCCATCTTTTGGACCGTTTTGGGTCGCACCACAGTTCTCCCTCCAACGAGCTCGCTTCCCGACCTATACCTCCGGAAAACGTGTCAGGGAGCATGCCAGGAGTGTGGGTTGAAGTCCTCGGAGCACGAGACCCGAAGATCGAAAGACTTATGACCAATACGGAGCAAAGGGAAGAAACCGTCGGGGGACCGCTTTTTACCCCAGGACGAGAAAACTGAGTCCGGGGCATTCCCGCTCGCGTTTTCTTGGGACGAGCACCGGAAGTCCTCGAGCTCAGCCCGTTTCCTTCGCTGCAAGTGCATTTCCAGTGGTTTCTGACACCGGACGAGCGTTCGCCACTCGTTGGAAGCTTCGGCCATCTTTTGGACCGTTTTGGGTCGCACCACAGTTCTCCCTCCAACGAGCTCGCTTCCCGACCTATACCTCCGGAAAACGTGTCAGGGAGCATGCCAGGAGTGTGGGTTGAAGTCCTCGGAGCACGAGACCCGAAGATCGAAAGACTTATGACCAATACGGAGCAAAGGGAAGAAACCGTCGGGGGACCGCTTTTTACCCCAGGACGAGAAAACTGAGTCCGGGGCATTCCCGCTCGCGTTTTCTTGGGACGAGCACCGGAAGTCCTCGAGCTCAGCCCGTTTCCTTCGCTGCAAGTGCATTTCCGGTGGTTTCTGACACCGGACGAGCGTTCGCCACTCGTTGGAAGCTTCGGCCATCTTTTGGACCGTTTTGGGTCGCACCACAGTTCTCCCTCCAACGAGCTCGCTTCCCGACCTATACCTCCGGAAAACGTGTCAGGGAGCATGCCAGGAGTGTGGGTTGAAGTCCTCGGAGCACGAGACCCGAAGATCGAAAGACTTATGACCAATACGGAGCAAAGGGAAGAAACCGTCGGGGGACCGCTTTTTACCCCAGGACGAGAAAACTGAGTCTGGGGCATTCCCGCTCGCGTTTTCTTGGGACGAGCACCGGAAGTCCTCGAGCTCAGCCCGTTTCCTTCGCTGCAAGTGCATTTCCAGTGGTTTCTGACACCGGACGAGCGTTCGCCACTCGTTGGAAGCTTCGGCCATCTTTTGGACCGTTTTGGGTCGCACCACAGTTCTCCCTCCAACGAGCTCGCTTCCCGACCTATACCTCCGGAAAACGTGTCAGGGAGCATGCCAGGAGTGTGGGTTGAAGTCCTCGGAGCACGAGACCCGAAGATCGAAAGACTTATGACCAATACGGAGCAAAGGGAAGAAACCGTCGGGGGACCGCTTTTTACCCCAGGACGAGAAAACTGAGTCCGGGGCATTCCCGCTCGCGTTTTCTTGGGACGAGCACCGGAAGTCCTCGAGCTCAGCCCGTTTCCTTCGCTGCAAGTGCATTTCCAGTGGTTTCTGACACCGGACGAGCGTTCGCCACTCGTTGGAAGCTTCGGCCATCTTTTGGACCGTTTTGGGTCGCACCACAGTTCTCCCTCCAACGAGCTCGCTTCCCGACCTATACCTCCGGAAAACGTGTCAGGGAGCATGCCAGGAGTGTGGGTTGAAGTCCTCGGAGCACGAGACCCGAAGATCGAAAGACTTATGACCAATACGGAGCAAAGGGAAGAAACCGTCGGGGGACCGCTTTTTACCCCAGGACGAGAAAACTGAGTCCGGGGCATTGCCGCTCGCGTTTTCTTGGGACGAGCACCGGAAGTCCTCGAGCTCAGCCCGTTTCCTTCGCTGCAAGTGCATTTCCAGTGGTTTCTGACACCAGACGAGCGTTCGCCACTCGTTGGAAGCTTCGGCCATCTTTTGGACCGTTTTGGGTCGCACCACAGTTCTCCCTCCAACGAGCTCGCTTCCCGACCTATACCTCCGGAAAACGTGTCAGGGAGCATGCCAGGAGTGTGGGTTGAAGTCCTCGGAGCACGAGACCCGAAGATCGAAAGACTTATGACCAATACGGAGCAAAGGGAAGAAACCGTCGGGGGACCGCTTTTTACCCCAGGACGAGAAAACTGAGTCCGGGGCATTCCCGCTCGCGTTTTCTTGGGACGAGCACCGGAAGTCCTCGAGCTCAGCCCGTTTCCTTCGCTGCAAGTGCATTTCCAGTGGTTTCTGACACCGGACGAGCGTTCGCCACTCGTTGGAAGCTTCGGCCATCTTTTGGACCGTTTTGGGTCGCACCACAGTTCTCCCTCCAACGAGCTCGCTTCCCGACCTATACCTCCGGAAAACGTGTCAGGGAGCATGCCAGGAGTGTGGGTTGAAGTCCTCGGAGCACGAGACCCGAAGATCGAAAGACTTATGACCAATACGGAGCAAAGGGAAGAAACCGTCGGGGGACCGCTTTTTACCCCAGGACGAGAAAACTGAGTCCGGGGCATTCCCGCTCGCGTTTTCTTGGGACGAGCACCGGAAGTCCTCGAGCTCAGCCCGTTTCCTTCGCTGCAAGTGCATTTCCAGTGGTTTCTGACACCGGACGAGCGTTCGCCACTCGTTGGAAGCTTCGGCCATCTTTTGGACCGTTTTGGGTCGCACCACAGTTCTCCCTCCAACGAGCTCGCTTCCCGACCTATACCTCCGGAAAACGTGTCAGGGAGCATGCCAGGAGTGTGGGTTGAAGTCCTCGGAGCACGAGACCCGAAGATCGAAAGACTTATGACCAATACGGAGCAAAGGGAAGAAACCGTCGGGGGACCGCTTTTTACCCCAGGACGAGAAAACTGAGTCCGGGGCATTCCCGCTCGCGTTTTCTTGGGACGAGCACCGGAAGTCCTCGAGCTCAGCCCGTTTCCTTCGCTGCAAGTGCATTTCCAGTGGTTTCTGACACCGGACGAGCGTTCGCCACTCGTTGGAAGCTTCGGCCATCTTTTGGACCGTTTTGGGTCGCACCACAGTTCTCCCTCCAACGAGCTCGCTTCCCGACCTATACCTCCGGAAAACGTGTCAGGGAGCATGCCAGGAGTGTGGGTTGAAGTCCTCGGAGCACGAGACCCGAAGATCGAAAGACTTATGACCAATACGGAGCAAAGGGAAGAAACCGTCGGGGGACCGCTTTTTACCCCAGGACGAGAAAACTGAGTCCGGGGCATTCCCGCTCGCGTTTTCTTGGGACGAGCACCGGAAGTCCTCGAGCTCAGCCCGTTTCCTTCGCTGCAAGTGCATTTCCAGTGGTTTCTGACACCGGACGAGCGTTCGCCACTCGTTGGAAGCTTCGGCCATCTTTTGGACCGTTTTGGGTCGCACCACAGTTCTCCCTCCAACGAGCTCGCTTCCCGACCTATACCTCCGGAAAACGTGTCAGGGAGCATGCCAGGAGTGTGGGTTGAAGTCCTCGGAGCACGAGACCCGAAGATCGAAAGACTTATGACCAATACGGAGCAAAGGGAAGAAACCGTCGGGGGACCGCTTTTTACCCCAGGACGAGAAAACTGAGTCCGGGGCATTCCCGCTCGTGTTTTCTTGGGACGAGCACCGTAAGTCCTCGAGCTCAGCCCGTTTCCTTCGCTGCAAGTGCATTTCCAGTGGTTTCTGACACCGGACGAGCGTTCGCCACTCGTTGGAAGCTTCGGCCATCTTTTGGACCGTTTTGGGTCGCACCACAGTTCTCCCTCCAACGAGCTCGCTTCCCGACCTATACCTCCGGAAAACGTGTCAGGGAGCATGCCAGGAGTGTGGGTTGAAGTCCTCGGAGCACGAGACCCGAAGATCGAAAGACTTATGACCAATACGGAGCAAAGGGAAGAAACCGTCGGGGGACCGCTTTTTACCCCAGGACGAGAAAACTGAGTCCGGGGCATTCCCGCTCGCGTTTTCTTGGGACGAGCACCGGAAGTCCTCGAGCTCAGCCCGTTTCCTTCGCTGCAAGTGCATTTCCAGTGGTTTCTGACACCGGACGAGCGTTAGCCACTCGTTGGAAGCTTCGGCCATCTTTTGGACCGTTTTGGGTCGCACCACAGTTCTCCCTCCAACGAGCTCGCTTCCCGACCTATACCTCCGGAAAACGTGTCAGGGAGCATGCCAGGAGTGTGGGTTGAAGTCCTCGGAGCACGAGACCCGAAGATCGAAAGACTTATGACCAATACGGAGCAAAGGGAAGAAACCGTCGGGGGACCGCTTTTTACCCCAGGACGAGAAAACTGAGTCCGGGGCATTCCCGCTCGCGTTTTCTTGGGACGAGCACCGGAAGTCCTCGAGCTCAGCCCGTTTCCTTCGCTGCAAGTGCATTTCCAATGGTTTCTGACACCGGACGAGCGTTCGCCACTCGTTGGATGCTTCGGCCATCTTTTGGACCGTTTTGGGTCGCACCACAGTTCTCCCTCCAACGAGCTCGCTTCCCGACCTATACCTCCGGAAAACGTGTCAGGGAGCATGCCAGGAGTGTGGGTTGAAGTCCTCGGAGCACGAGACCCGAAGATCGAAAGACTTATGACCAATACGGAGCAAAGGGAAGAAACCGTCGGGGGACCGCTTTTTACCCCAGGACGAGAAAACTGAGTCCGGGGCATTCCCGCTCGCGTTTTCTTGGGACGAGCACCGGAAGTCCTCGAGCTCAGCCCGTTTCCTTCGCTGCAAGTGCATTTCCAGTGGTTTCTGACACCGGACGAGCGTTCGCCACTCGTTGGAAGCTTCGGCCATCTTTTGGACCGTTTTGGGTCGCACCACAGTTCTCCCTCCAACGAGCTCGCTTCCCGACCTATACCTCCGGAAAACGTGTCAGGGAGCATGCCAGGAGTGTGGGTTGAAGTCCTCGGAGCACGAGACCCGAAGATCGAAAGACTTATGACCAATACGGAGCAAAGGGAAGAAACCGTCGGGGGGACCGCTTTTTACCCCAGGACGAGAAAACTGAGTCCGGGGCATTCCCGCTCGCGTTTTCTTGGGACGAGCACCGGAAGTCCTCGAGCTCAGCCCGTTTCCTTCGCTGCAAGTGCATTTCCAGTGGTTTCTGACACCGGACGAGCGTTCGCCACTCGTTGGAAGCTTCGGCCATCTTTTGGACCGTTTTGGGTCGCACCACAGTTCTCCCTCCAACGAGCTCGCTTCCCGACCTATACCTCCGGAAAACGTGTCAGGGAGCATGCCAGGAGTGTGGGTTGAAGTCCTCGGAGCACGAGACCCGAAGATGGAAAGACTTATGACCAATACGGAGCAAAGGGAAGAAACCGTCGGGGGACCGCTTTTCACCCCAGGACGAGAAAACTGAGTCCGGGGCATTCCCGCTCGCGTTTTCTTGGGACGAGCACCGGAAGTCCTCGAGCTCAGCCCGTTTCCTTCGCTGCAAGTGCATTTCCAGTGGTTTCTGACACCGGACGAGCGTTCGCAACTCGTTGGAAGCTTCGGCCATCTTTTGGACCGTTTTGGGTCGCACCACAGTTCTCCCTCCAACGAGCTCGCTTCCCGACCTATACCTCCGGAAAACGTGTCAGGGAGCATGCCAGGTGTGTGGGTTGAAATCCTCGGAGCACGAGACCCGAAGATCGAAAGACTTATGAACAATACGGAGCAAAGGGAAGAAACCGTCGGGGGAACGCTTTTTACCCCAGGACGAGAAAACTGAGTCCGGGGCATTCCCGCTCGCGTTTTCTTGGGACGAGCACCGGAAGTCCTCGAGCTCAGCCCGTTTCCTTCGCTGCAAGTGCATTTCCATTGGTTTCTAACACCGGACGAGCGTTCGCCACTCGTTGGAAGCTTCGGCCATCTTTTGGACCGTTTTGGGTCGCACCACAGTTCTCCCTCCAACGAGCTCGCTTCCCGACCTATACCTCCGGAAAACGTGTCAGGGAGCATGCCAGGAGTGTGGGTTGAAGTCCTCGGAGCACGAGACCCGAAGATCGAAAGACTTATGACCAATACGGAGCAAAGGGAAGAAACCGTCGGGGGACCGCTTTTTACCCCAGGACGAGAAAACTGAGTCCGGGGCATTTCCGCTCGCGTTTTCTTGGGACGAGCACCGGAAGTCCTCGAGCTCAGCCCGTTTCCTTCGCTGCAAGTGCATTTCCAGTGGTTTCTGACACCGGACGAGCGTTCGCCACTCGTTGGAAGCTTCGGCCATCTTTTGGACCGTTTTGGGTCGCACCACAGTTCTCCCTCCAACGAGCTCGCTTCCCGACCTATACCTCCGGAAAACGTGTCAGGGAGCATGCCAGGAGTGTGGGTTGAAGTCCTCGGAGCACGAGACCCGAAGATGGAAAGACTTATGACCAATACGGAGCAAAGGGAAGAAACCGTCGGGGGACCGCTTTTCACCCCAGGACGAGAAAACTGAGTCCGGGGCTTTCCCGCTCGCGTTTTCTTGGGACGAGCACCGGAAGTCCTCGAGCTCAGCCCGTTTCCTTCGCTGCAAGTGCATTTCCAGTGGTTTCTGACACCGGACGAGCGTTCGCAACTCGTTGGAAGCTTCGGCCATCTTTTGGACCGTTTTGGGTCGCACCACAGTTCTCCCTCCAACGAGCTCGCTTCCCGACCTATACCTCCGGAAAACGTGTCAGGGAGCATGCCAGGTGTGTGGGTTGAAATCCTCGGAGCACGAGACCCGAAGATCGAAAGACTTATGAACAATACGGAGCAAAGGGAAGAAACCGTCGGGGGAACGCTTTTTACCCCAGGACGAGAAAACTGAGTCCGGGGCTTTCCCGCTCGCGTTTTCTTGGGACGAGCACCGGAAGTCCTCGAGCTCAGCCCGTTTCCTTCGCTGCAAGTGCATTTCCATTGGTTTCTGACACCGGACGAGCGTTCGCCACTCGTTGGAAGCTTCGGCCATCTTTTGGACCGTTTTGGGTCGCACCACAGTTCTCCCTCCAACGAGCTCGCTTCCCGACCTATACCTCCGGAAAACGTGTCAGGGAGCATGCCAGGAGTGTGGGTTGAAGTCCTCGGAGCACGAGACCCGAAGATCGAAAGACTTATGACCAATACGGAGCAAAGGGAAGAAACCGTCGGGGGACCGCTTTTTACCCCAGGACGAGAAAACTGAGTCCGGGGCATTTCCGCTCGCGTTTTCTTGGGACGAGCACCGGAAGTCCTCGAGCTCAGCCCGTTTCCTTCGCTGCAAGTGCATTTCCAGTGGTTTCTGACACCGGACGAGCGTTCGCCACTCGTTGGAAGCTTCGGCCATCTTTTGGACCGTTTTGGGTCGCACCACAGTTCTCCCTCCAACGAGCTCGCTTCCCGACCTATACCTCCGGAAAACGTGTCAGGGAGCATGCCAGGAGTGTGGGTTGAAGTCCTCGGAGCACGAGACCCGAAGATCGAAAGACTTATGACCAATACGGAGCAAAGGGAAGAAACCGTCGGGGGACCGCTTTTTACCCCAGGACGAGAAAACTGAGTCCGCGGCATTCCCGCTCGCGTTTTCTTGGGACGAGCACCGGAAGTCCTCGAGCTCAGCCCGTTTCCTTCGCTGCAAGTGCATTTCCAGTGGTTTCTGACACCGGACGAGCGTTCGCCACTCGTTGGAAGCTTCGGCCATCTTTTGGACCGTTTTGGGTCGCACCACAGTTCTCCCTCCAACGAGCTCGCTTCCCGACCTATACCTCCGGAAAACGTGTCAGGGAGCATGCCAGGAGTGTGGGTTGAAGTCCTCGGAGCACGAGACCCGAAGATCGAAAGACTTATGACCAATACGGAGCAAAGGGAAGAAACCGTCGGGGGACCGCTTTTTACCCCAGGACGAGAAAACTGAGTCCGGGGCATTCCCGCTCGCGTTTTCTTGGGACGAGCTCCGGAAGTCCTCGAGCTCAGCCCGTTTCCCTCGCTACAAGTGCATTTCCAGTGGTTTCTGACACCGGACGAGCGTTCGCCACTCGTTGGAAGCTTCGGCCATCTTTTGGACCGTTTTGGGTCGCACCACAGTTCTCCCTCCAACGAGCTCGCTTCCCGACCTATACCTCCGGAAAACGTGTCAGGGAGCATGCCAGGAGTGTGGGTTGAAGTCCTCGGAGCACGAGAGCCGAAGATCGAAAGACTTATGACCAATACGGAGCAAAGGGAAGAAACCGTCGGGGGACCGCTTTTTACCCCAGGACGAGAAAACTGAGTCCGGGGCATTCCCGCTCGCGTTTTCTTGGGACGAGCACCGGAAGTCCTCGAGCTCAGCCCGTTTCCTTCGCTGCAAGTGCATTTCCAGTGGTTTCTGACACCGGACGAGCGTTCGCCACTCGTTGGAAGCTTCGACCATCTTTTGGACCGTTTTGGGTCGCACCACAGTTCTCCCTCCAACGAGCTCGCTTCCCGACCTATACCTCCGGAAAACGTGTCAGGGAGCATGCCAGGAGTGTGGGTTGAAGTCCAAGGAGCACGAGACCCGAAGATCGAAAGACTTATGACCAATACAGAGCAAAGGGAAGAAACCGTCGGGGGACCGCTTTTTACCCCAGGACGAGAAAACTGAGTCCGGGGCATTCCCGCTCGCGTTTTCTTGGGACGAGCACCGGAAGTCCTCGAGCTCAGCCCGTTTCCTTCGCTGCAAGTGCATTTCCAGTGGTTTCTGACACCGGACGAGCGTTCGCCACTCGTTGGAAGCTTCGGCCATCTTTTGGACCGTTTTGGGTCGCACCACAGTTCTCCCTCCAACGAGCTCGCTTCCCGACCTATACCTCCGGAAAACGTGTCAGGGAGCATGCCAGGAGTGTGGGTTGAAGTCCTCGGAGCACGAGACCCGAAGATCGAAAGACTTATGACCAATACGGAGCAAAGGGAAGAAACCGTCGGGGGACCGCTTTTTACCCCAGGACGAGAAAACTGAGTCCGGGGCATTCCCGCTCGCGTTTTCTTGGGACAAGCACCGGATGTCCTCGAGCTCAGCCCGTTTCCTTCGCTGCAAGTGCATTTCCAGTGGTTTCTGACACCGGACGAGCGTTCGCCACTCGTTGGAAGCTTCGGCCATCTTTTGGACCGTTTTGGGTCGCACCACAGTTCTCCCTCCAACGAGCTCGCTTCCCGACCTAAACCTCCGGAAAACGTGTCAGGGAGCATGCCAGGAGTGTGGGTTGAAGTCCTCGGAGCACGAGACCCGAAGATCGAAAGACTTATGACCAATACGGAGCAAAGGGAAGAAACCGTCGGGGGACCGCTTTTTACCCCAGGACGAGAAAACTGAGTCCGGGGCATTCCCGCTCGCGTTTTCTTGGGACGAGCTCCGGAAGTCCTCGAGCTCAGCCCGTTTCCCTCGCTACAAGTGCATTTCCAGTGGTTTCTGACACCGGACGAGCGTTCGCCACTCGTTGGAAGCTTCGGCCATCTTTTGGACCGTTTTGGGTCGCACCACAGTTCTCCCTCCAACGAGCTCGCTTCCCGACCTATACCTCCGGAAAACGTGTCCGGGAGCATGCCAGGAGTGTGGGTTGAAGTCCAAGGAGCACGAGACCCGAAGATCGAAAGAATATGACCAATACAGAGCAAAGGGAAGAAACCGTCGGGGGACCGCTTTTTACCCCAGGACGAGAAAACTGAGTCCGGGGCATTCCCGCTCGCGTTTTCTTGGGACGAGCACCGGAAGTCCTCGAGCTCAGCCCGTTTCCTTCGCTGCAAGTGCATTTCCAGTGGTTTCTGACACCGGACGAGCGTTCGCCACTCGTTGGAAGCTTCGGCCATCTTTTGGACCGTTTTGGGTCGCACCACAGTTCTCCCTCCAACGAGCTCGCTTCCCGACCTATACCTCCGGAAAACGTGTCAGGGAGCATGCCAGGAGTGTGGGTTGAAGTCCTCGGAGCACGAGACCCGAAGATCGAAAGACTTATGACCAATACGGAGCAAAGGGAAGAAACCGTCGGGGGACCGCTTTTTACCCCAGGACGAGAAAACTGAGTCCGGGGCATTCCCGCTCGCGTTTTCTTGGGACGAGCACCGGAAGTCCTCGAGCTTAGCCCGTTTCCTTCGCTGCAAGTGCATTTCCAGTGGTTTCTGACACCGGACGAGCGTTCGCCACTCGTTGGAAGCTTCGGCCATCTTTGTGACCGTTTTGGGTCGCACCACAGTTCTCCCTCCAACGAGCTCGCGTCCTGACCTATACCTCCGGAAAACGTGTCAGGGAGCATGCCAGGAGTGTGGGTTGAAGTCCTCGGACCACGAGACCCGAAGATCGAAAGACTTATGACCAATACGGAGCAAAGGGAAGAAACTGTCGGGGGACCGCCTCTGACCTCAGGACGAGAAAACTGAGTCCGGGGCATTTCCGCTCGCGTTTTCTTGGGACGAGCACCGGAAGTCCTCGAGCTCAGCCCGTTTCCTTCGCTGCAAGTGCATTTCCAGTGGTTTCTTACACCGGACGAGCGTTCGCCACTCGTTGGAAGCTTCGGCCATCTTTTGGACCGTTTTGGGTCGCACCACAGTTCTCCCTCCAACGAGCTCGCTTCCCGACCTATACCTCCGGAAAACGTGTCAGGGAGCATGCCAGGAGTGTGGGTTGAAGTCCTCGGAGCACGAGACCCGAAGATCGAAAGACTTATGACCAATACGGAGCAAAGGGAAGAAACCGTCGGGGGACCGCTTTTTACCCCAAGACGAGAAAACTGAGTCCGGGGCATTCCCGCTCGCGTTTTCTTGGGACGAGCACCGGAAGTCCTCGAGCTCAGCCCGTTTCCTTCGCTGCAAGTGCATTTCCAGTGGTTTCTGACACCGGACGAGCGTTCGCCACTCGTTGGAAGCTTCGGCCATCTTTTGGACCGTTTTGGGTCGCACCACAGTTCTCCCTCCAACGAGCTCGCTTCCCGACCTATACCTCCGGAAAACGTGTCAGGGAGCATGCCAGGAGTGTGGGTTGAAGTCCTCGGAGCACGAGACCCGAAGATCGAAAGACTTATGACCAATACGGAGCAAAGGGAAGAAACCGTCGGGGGACCGCTTTTTACCCCAGGACGAGAAAACTGAGTCCGGGGCAGTCCCGCTCGCGTTTTCTTGGGACGAGCACCGGAAGTCCTCGAGCTCAGCCCGTTTCCTTCGCTGCAAGTGCATTTCCAGTGGTTTCTGACACCGGACGAGCGTTCGCCCCTCGTTGGAAGCTTCGGCCATCTTTTGGACCGTTTTGGGTCGCACCACAGTTCTCCCTCCAACGAGCTCGCTTCCCGACCTATACCTCCGGAAAACGTGTCAGGGAGCATGCGAGGAGTGTGGGTTGAAGTCCTCGGAGCACGAGACCCGAAGATCGAAAGACTTATGACCAATACGGAGCAAAGGGAAGAAACCGTCGGGGGACCGCTTTTTACCCCAGGACGAGAAAACTGAGTCCGGGGCATTCCCGCTCGCGTTTTCTTGGGACGAGCACCGGAAGTCCTCGAGCTCAGCCCGTTTCCTTCGCTGCAAGTGCATTTCCAGTGGTTTCTGACACCGGACGAGCGTTTGCCACTCGTTGGAAGCTTCGGCCATCTTTTGGACCGTTTTGGGTCGCACCACAGTTCTCCCTCCAACGAGCTCGCTTCCCGACCTATACCTCCGGAAAACGTGTCAGGGAGCATGCCAGGAGTGTGGGTTGAAGTCCTCGGAGCACGAGACCCGAAGATCGAAAGACTTATGACCAATACGGAGCAAAGGGAAGAAACCGTCGGGGGACCGCTTTTTACCCCAGGACGAGAAAACTGAGTCCGGGGCAGTCCCGCTCGCGTTTTCTTGGGACGAGCACCGGAAGTCCTCGAGCTCAGCCCGTTTCCTTCGCTGCAAGTGCATTTCCAGTGGTTTCTGACACCGGACGAGCGTTCGCCCCTCGTTGGAAGCTTCGGCCATCTTTTGGACCGTTTTGGGTCGCACCACAGTTCTCCCTCCAACGAGCTCGCTTCCCGACCTATACCTCCGGAAAACGTGTCAGGGAGCATGCCAGGAGTGTGGGTTGAAGTCCTCGGAGCACGAGACCCGAAGATCGAAAGACTTATGACCAATACGGAGCAAAGGGAAGAAACCGTCGGGGGACCGCTTTTTACCCCAGGACGAGAAAACTGAGTCCGGGGCATTCCCGCTCGCGTTTTCTTGGGACGAGCACCGGAAGTCCTCGAGCTCAGCCCGTTTCCTTCGCTGCAAGTGCATTTCCAGTGGTTTCTGACAGCAGACGAGCGTTCGCCACTCGTTGGAAGCTTCGGCCATCTTTTGGACCGTTTTGGGTCGCACCACAGTTCTCCCTCCAACGAGCTCGCTTCCCGACCTATACCTCCGGAAAACGTGTCAGGGAGCATGCCAGGAGTGTGGGTTGAAGTCCTCGGAGCACGAGACCCGAAGATCGAAAGACTTATGACCAATACGGAGCAAAGGGAAGAAACCGTCGGGGGACCGCTTTTTACCCCTGGACGAGAAAACTGAGTCCGGGGCATTCCCGCTCGCGTTTTCTTGGGACGAGCACCGGAGTCCTCGAGCTCAGCCCATTTCCTTCGCTGCAAGTGCATTTCCAGTGGTTTCTGACACCGGACGAGCGTTCGCCACTCGTTGGAAGCTTCGGCCATCTTTTGGACCGTTTTGGGTCGCACCACAGTTCTTCCTCCAACGAGCTCGCTTCCCGACCTATACCTCCGGAAAACGTGTCAGGGAGCATGCCAGGAGTGTGGGTTGAAGTCCTCAGAGCACGAGACCCGAAGATCGAAAGACTTGTGACCAATACGGAGCAAAGGGAACAAACCGTCGTGGGACCGCTTTTTACCCCAGGACGAGAAAACTGAGTCCGGGGCATTCCCGCTCGCGTTTTCTTGGGACGAGCACCGGAAGTCCTCGAGCTCAGCCCGTTTCCTTCGATGCAAGTGCATTTCCAGTGGTTTCTGACACTGGACGAGCGTTCGCCACTCGTTGGAAGCTTCGGCCATCTTTTGGACCGTTTTGGGTCGCACCACAGTTCTCCCTCCAACGAGCTCGCTTCCCGACCTATACCTCCGGAAAACGTGTCAGGGAGCATGCCAGGAGTGTGGGTTGAAGTCCTCGGAGCACGAGACCCGAAGATCGAAAGACTTATGACCAATACGGAGCAAAGGGAAGAAACCGTCGGGGGACCGCTTTTTACCCCAGGACGAGAAAACTGAGTCCGGGGCATTCCCGCTCGCGTTTTCTTGGGACGAGCACCGGAAGTCCTCGAGCTCAGCCCGTTTCCTTCGCTGCAAGTGCATTTCCAGTGGTTTCTGACACCGGACGAGCGTTCGCCACTCGTTGGAAGCTTCGGCCATCTTTTGGACCGTTTTGGGTCGCACCACAGTTCTCCCTCCAACGAGCTCGCTTCCCGACCTATACCTCCGGAAAACGTGTCAGGGAGCATGCCAGGAGTGTGGGTTGAAGTCCTCGGAGCACGAGACCCGAAGATCGAAAGACTTATGACCAATACGGAGCAAAGGGAAGAAACCGTCGGGGGACCGCTTTTTACCCCAGGACGAGAAAACTGAGTCCGGGGCATTCCCGCTCGCGTTTTCTTGGGACGAGCACCGGAAGTCCTCGAGCTCAGCCCGTTTCCTTCGCTGCAAGTGCATTTCCAATGGTTTCTGACACCGGACGAGCGTTCGCCACTCGTTGGAAGCTTCGGCCATCTTTTGGACCGTTTTGGGTCGCACCACAGTTCTCCCTCCAACGAGCTCGCTTCCCGACCTATACCTCCGGAAAACGTGTCAGGGAGCATGCCAGGAGTGTGGGTTGAAGTCCTCGGAGCACGAGACCCGTAGATCGAAAGACTTATGACCAATACGGAGCAAAGGGAAGAAACCGTCGGGGGACCGTTTTTTACCCCAGGACGAGAAAACTGAGTCCGGGGCATTCCCGCTCGCGTTTTCTTGGGACGAGCACCGGAAGTCCTCGAGCTCAGCCCGTTTCCTTCGCTGCAAGTGCATTTCCAGTGGTTTCTGACACCGGACGAGCGTTCGCCACTCGTTGGAAGCTTCGGCCATCTTTTGGACCGTTTTGGGTCGCACCACAGTTCTCCCTCCAACGAGCTCGCTTCCCGACCTATACCTCCGGAAAACGTGTCAGGGAGCATGCCAGGAGTATGGGTTGAAGTCCTCGGAGCACGAGACCCGAAGATCGAAAGACTTATGACCAATACGGAGCAAAGGGAAGAAACCGTCGGGGGACCGCTTTTTACCCCAGGACGAGAAAACTTAGTCCGGGGCATTCCCGCTCGCGTTTTCTTGGGACGAGCACCGGAAGTCCTCGAGCTCAGCCCGTTTCCTTCGCTGCAAGTGCATTTCCAGTGGTTTCTGACACCGGACGAGCGTTCGCCACTCGTTGGAAGCTTCGGCCATCTTTTGGACCGTTTTGGGTCGCACCACAGTTCTCCCTCCAGCGAGCTCGCTTCCCGACCTATACCTCCGGAAAACGTGTCAGGGAGCATGCCAGGAGTGTGGGTTGAAGTCCTCGGAGCACGAGACCCGTAGATCGAAAGACTTATGACCAATACGGAGCAAAGGGAAGAAACCGTCGGGGGACCGCTTTTTACCCCAGGACGAGAAAACTGCGTCCAGGGCATTCCCGCTCGCGTTTTCTTGGGACGAGCACCGAAAGTCCTCGAGCTCAGCCCGTTTCCTTCGCTGCAAGTGCATTTCCAGTGGTTTCTGACACCGGACGAGCGTTCGCCACTCGTTGGAAGCTTCGGCCATCTTTTGGACCGTTTTGGGTCGCACCACAGTTCTCCCTCCAACGAGCTCGCTTCCCGACCTATACCTCCGGAAAACGTGTCAGGGAGCATGCCAGGAGTGTGGGTTGAAGTCCTCGGAGCACGAGACCCGAAGATCGAAAGACTTATGACCAATACGGAGCAAAGGGAAGAAACCGTCGGGGGACCGCTTTTTACCCCAGGACGAGAAAACTGAGTCCGGGGCATTCCCGCTCGCGTTTTCTTGGGACGAGCACCGGAAGTCCTCGAGCTCAGCCCGTTTCCTTCGCTGCAAGTGCATTTCCAGTGGTTTCTGACACCGGACGAGCGTTCGCCACTCGTTGGAAGCTTCGGCCATCTTTTGGACCGTTTTGGGTCGCACCACAGTTCTCCCTCCAGCGAGCTCGCTTCCCGACCTATACCTCCGGAAAACGTGTCAGGGAGCATGCCAGGAGTGTGGGTTGAAGTCCTCGGAGCACGAGACCCGAAGATCGAAAGACTTATGACCAATACGGAGCAAAGGGAAGAAACCGTCGGGGGACCGCTTTTTACCCCAGGACGAGAAAACTGAGTCCGGGGCATTCCCGCTCGCGTTTTCTTGGGACGAGCACCGGAAGTCCTCGAGCTCAGCCCGTTTCCTTCGCTGCAAGTGCATTTCCAGTGGTTTCTGACACCGGACGAGCGTTCGCCACTCGTTGGAAGCTTCGGCCATCTTTTGGACCGTTTTGGGTCGCACCACAGTTCTCCCTCCAGCGAGCTCGCTTCCCGACCTATACCTCCGGAAAACGTGTCAGGGAGCATGCCAGGAGTGTGGGTTGAAGTCCTCGGAGCACGAGACCCGAAGATCGAAAGACTTATGACCAATACGGAGCAAAGGGAAGAAACCGTCGGGGGACCGCTTTTTACCCCAGGACGAGAAAACTGAGTCCGGGGCATTCCCGCTCGCGTTTTCTTGGGACGAGCACCGGAAGTCCTCGAGCTCAGCCCGTTTCCTTCGCTGCAAGTGCATTTCCAGTGGTTTCTGACACCGGACGAGCGTTCGCCACTCGTTGGAAGCTTCGGCCATCTTTTGGACCGTTTTGGGTCGCACCACAGTTCTCCCTCCAACGAGCTCGCTTCCCGACCTATACCTCCGGAAAACGTGTCAGGGAGCATGCCAGGAGTGTGGGTTGAAGTCCTCGGAGCACGAGACCCGAAGATCGAAAGACTTATGACCAATACGGAGCAAAGGGAAGAAACCGTCGGGGGACCGCTTTTTACCCCAGGACGAGAAAACTGAGTCCGGGGCATTCCCGCTCGCGTTTTCTTGGGACGAGCACCGGAAGTCCTCGAGCTCAGCCCGTTTCCTACGCTGCAAGTGCATTTCCAGTGGTTTCTGACACCGGACGAGCGTTCGCCACTCGTTGGAAGCTTCGGCCATCTTTTGGACCGTTTTGAGTCGCACCACAGTTCTCCCTCCAACGAGCTCGCTTCCCGACCTATACCTCCGGAAAACGTGTCAGGGAGCATGCCAGGAGTGTGGGTTGAAGTCCTCGGAGCACGAGACCCGAAGATCGAAAGACTTATGACCAATACGGAGCAAAGGGAAGAAACCGTCGGGGGACCGCTTTTTACCCCAGGACGAGAAAACTGAGTCCGGGGCATTCCCGCTCGCGTTTTCTTGGGACGAGCACCGGAAGTCCTCGAGCTCAGCCCGTTTCCTTCGCTGCAAGTGCATTTCCAGTGGTTTCTGACACCGGACGAGCGTTCGCGACTCGTTGGAAGCTTCGGCCATCTTTTGGACCGTTTTGGGTCGCACCACAGTTCTCCCTCCAACGAGCTCGCTTCCCGACCTATACCTCCGGAAAACGTGTCAGGGAGCATGCCAGGAGTGTGGGTTGAAGTCCTCGGAGCACGAGACCCGTAGATCGAAAGACTTATGACCAATACGGAGCAAAGGGAAGAAACCGTCGGGGGACCGCTTTTTACCCCAGGACGAGAAAACTGAGTCCGGGGCATTCACGCTCGCGTTTTCTTGGGACGAGCACCAGAAGTCCTCGAGCTCAGCCCGTTTCCTTCGCTGCAAGTGCATTTCCAGTGGTTTCTGACACCGGACGAGCGTTCGCCACTCGTTGGAAGCTTCGGCCATCTTTTGGACCGTTTTGGGTCGCACCACAGTTCTCCCTCCAACGAGCTCGCTTCCCGACCTATACCTCCGGAAAACGTGTCGAGGAGCATGCCAGGAGTGTGGGTTGAAGTCCTCGGAGCACGAGACCCGAAGATCGAAAGACTTATGACCAATACGGAGCAAAGGGAAGAAACCGTCGGGGGACCGCTTTTTACCCCAGGACGAGAAAACTGAGTCCGGGGCATTCCCGCTCGCGTTTTCTTGGGACGAGCACCGGAAGTCCTCGAGCTCAGCCCGTTTCCTTCGCTGCAAGTGCATTTCCAGTGGTTTCTGACACCGGACGAGCGTTCGCCACTCGTTGGAAGCTTCGGCCATCTTTTGGACCGTTTTGGGTCGCACCACAATTCTCCCTCCAACGAGCTCGCTTCCCGACCTATACCTCCGGAAAACGTGTCAGGGAGCATGCCAGGAGTGTGGGTTGAAGTCCTCGGAGCACGAGACCCGAAGATCGAAAGACTTATGACCAATACGGAGCAAAGGGAAGAAACCGTCGGGGAACCGCTTTTTACCCCAGGACGAGAAAACTGAGTCCGGGGCATTCCCGCTCGCGTTTTCTTGGGACGAGCACCGAAAGTCCTCGAGCTCAGCCCGTTTCCTTCGCTGCAAGTGCATTTCCAGTGGTTTCTGACACCGGACGAGCGTTCGCCACTCGTTGGAAGCTTCGGCCATCTTTTGGACCGTTTTGGGTCGCACCACAGTTCTCCCTCCAACGAGCTCGCTTCCCGACCTATACCTCCGGAAAACGTGTCAGGGAGCATGCCAGGAGTGTGGGTTGAAGTCCTCGGAGCACGAGACCCGAAGATCGAAAGACTTATGACCAATACGGAGCAAAGGGAAGAAACCGTCGGGGGACCGCTTTTTACCCCAGGACGAGAAAACTGAGTCCGGGGCATTCCCGCTCGCGTTTTCTTGGGACGAGCACCGGAAGTCCTCGAGCTCAGCCCGTTTCCTTCGCTGCAAGTGCATTTCCAGTGGTTTCTGACACCGGACGAGCGTTCGCCACTCGTTGGAAGCTTCGGCCATCTTTTGGACCGTTTTGGGTCGCACCACAGTTCTCCCTCCAACGAGCTCGCTTCCCGACCTATACCTCCGGAAAACGTGTCAGGGAGCATGCCAGGAGTGTGGGTTGAAGTCCTCGGAGCACGAGACCCGAAGATCGAAAGACTTATGACCAATACGGAGCAAAGGGAAGAAACCGTCGGGGGACCGCTTTTTACCCCAGGACGAGAAAACTGAGTCCGGGGCATTCCCGCTCGCGTTTTCTTGGGACGAGCACCGGAAGTCCTCGAGCTCAGCCCGTTTCCTTCGCTGCAAGTGCGTTTCCAGTGGTTTCTGACACCGGACGAGCGTTCGCCACTCGTTGGAAGCTTCGGCCATCTTTTGGACCGTTTTGGGTCGCACCACAGTTCTCCCTCCAACGAGCTCGCTTCCCGACCTATACCTCCGGAAAACGTGTCAGGGAGCATGCCAGGAGTGTGGGTTGAAGTCCTCGGAGCACGAGACCCGAAGATCGAAAGACTTATGACCAATACGGAGCAAAGGGAAGAAACCGTCGGGGGATCGCTTTTTACCCCAGGACGAGAAAACTGAGTCCGGGGCATTCCCGCTCGCGTTTTCTTGGGACGAGCACCGGAAGTCCTCGAGCTCAGCCCGTTTCCTTCGCTGCAAGTGCGTTTCCAGTGGTTTCTGACACCGGACGAGCGTTCGCCACTCGTTGGAAGCTTCGGCCATCTTTTGGACCGTTTTGGGTCGCACCACAGTTCTCCCTCCAACGAGCTCGCTTCCCGACCTATACCTCCGGAAAACGTGTCAGGGAGCATGCCAGGAGTGTGGGTTGAAGTCCTCGGAGCACGAGACCCGAAGATCGAAAGACTTATGACCAATACGGAGCAAAGGGAAGAAACCGTCGGGGGACCGCTTTTTACCCCAGGACGAGAAAACTGAGTCCGGGGCATTCCCGCTCGCGTTTTCTTGGGACGAGCACCGGAAGTCCTCGAGCTCAGCCCGTTTCCTTCGCTGCAAGTGCATTTCCAGTGGTTTCTGACACCGGACGAGCGTTCGCCACTCGTTGGAAGCTTCGGCCATCTTTTGGACCGTTTTGGGTCGCACCACAGTTCTCCCTCCAACGAGCTCGCTTCCCGACCTATACCTCCGGAAAACGTGTCAGGGAGCATGCCAGGAGTGTGGGTTGAAGTCCTCGGAGCACGAGACCCGAAGATCGAAAGACTTATGACCAATACGGAGCAAAGGGAAGAAACCGTCGGGGGACCGCTTTTTACCCCAGGACGAGAAAACTGAGTCCGGGGCATTCCCGCTCGCGTTTTCTTGGGACGAGCACCGGAAGTCCTCGAGCTCAGCCCGTTTCCTTCGCTGCAAGTGCGTTTCCAGTGGTTTCTGACACCGGACGAGCGTTCGCCACTCGTTGGAAGCTTCGGCCATCTTTTGGACCGTTTTGGGTCGCACCACAGTTCTCCCTCCAACGAGCTCGCTTCCCGACCTATACCTCCGGAAAACGTGTCAGGGAGCATGCCAGGAGTGTGGGTTGAAGTCCTCGGAGCACGAGACCCGAAGATCGAAAGACTTATGACCAATACGGAGCAAAGGGAAGAAACCGTCGGGGGATCGCTTTTTACCCCAGGACGAGAAAACTGAGTCCGAGGCATTCCCGCTCGCGTTTTCTTGGGACGAGCACCGGAAGTCCTCGAGCTCAGCCCGTTTCCTTCGCTGCAAGTGCGTTTCCAGTGGTTTCTGACACCGGACGAGCGTTCGCCACTCGTTGGAAGCTTCGGCCATCTTTTGGACCGTTTTGGGTCGCACCACAGTTCTCCCTCCAACGAGCTCGCTTCCCGACCTATACCTCCGGAAAACGTGTCAGGGAGCATGCCAGGAGTGTGGGTTGAAGTCCTCGGAGCACGAGACCCGAAGATCGAAAGACTTATGACCAATACGGAGCAAAGGGAAGAAACCGTCGGGGGACCGCTTTTTACCCCAGGACGAGAAAACTGAGTCCGGGGCATTCCCGCTCGCGTTTTCTTGGGACGAGCACCGGAAGTCCTCGAGCTCAGCCCGTTTCCTTCGCTGCAAGTGCATTTCCAGTGGTTTCTGACACCGGACGAGCGTTCGCCACTCGTTGGAAGCTTCGGCCATCTTTTGGACCGTTTTGGGTCGCACCACAGTTCTCCCTCCAACGAGCTCGCTTCCCGACCTATACCTCCGGAAAACGTGTCAGGGAGCATGCCAGGAGTGTGGGTTGAAGTCCTCGGAGCACGAGACCCGAAGATCGAAAGACTTATGACCAATACGGAGCAAAGGGAAGAAACCGTCGGGGGACCGCTTTTTACCCCAGGACGAGAAAACTGAGTCCGGGGCATTCCCGCTCGCGTTTTCTTGGGACGAGCACCGGAAGTCCTCGAGCTCAGCCCGTTTCCTTCGCTGCAAGTGCGTTTCCAGTGGTTTCTGACACCGGACGAGCGTTCGCCACTCGTTGGAAGCTTCGGCCATCTTTTGGACCGTTTTGGGTCGCACCACAGTTCTCCCTCCAACGAGCTCGCTTCCCGACCTATACCTCCGGAAAACGTGTCAGGGAGCATGCCAGGAGTGTGGGTTGAAGTCCTCGGAGCACGAGACCCGAAGATCGAAAGACTTATGACCAATACGGAGCAAAGGGAAGAAACCGTCGGGGGACCGCTTTTTACCCCAGGACGAGAAAACTGAGTCCGGGGCATTCCCGCTCGCGTTTTCTTGGGACGAGCACCGGAAGTCCTCGAGCTCAGCCCGTTTCCTTCGCTGCAAGTGCGTTTCCAGTGGTTTCTGACACCGGACGAGCGTTCGCCACTCGTTGGAAGCTTCGGCCATCTTTTGGACCGTTTTGGGTCGCACCACAGTTCTCCCTCCAACGAGCTCGCTTCCCGACCTATACCTCCGGAAAACGTGTCAGGGAGCATGCCAGGAGTGTGGGTTGAAGTCCTCGGAGCACGAGACCCGAAGATCGAAAGACTTATGACCAATACGGAGCAAAGGGAAGAAACCGTCGGGGGACCGCTTTTTACCCCAGGACGAGAAAACTGAGTCCGGGGCATTCCCGCTCGCGTTTTCTTGGGACGAGCACCGGAAGTCCTCGAGCTCAGCCCGTTTCCTTCGCTGCAAGTGCATTTCCAGTGGTTTCTGACACCGGACGAGCGTTCGCCACTCGTTGGAAGCTTCGGCCATCTTTTGGACCGTTTTGGGTCGCACCACAGTTCTCCCTCCAACGAGCTCGCTTCCCGACCTATACCTCCGGAAAACGTGTCAGGGAGCATGCCAGGAGTGTCGGTTGAAGTCCTCGGAGCACGAGACCCGAAGATCGAAAGACTTATGACCAATACGGAGCAAAGGGAAGAAACCGTCGGGGGACCGCTTTTTACCCCAGGACGAGAAAACTGAGTCCGGGGCATTCCCGCTCGCGTTTTCTTGGGACGAGCACCGGAAGTCCTCGAGCTCAGCCCGTTTCCTTCGCTGCAAGTGCGTTTCCAGTGGTTTCTGACACCGGACGAGCGTTCGCCACTCGTTGGAAGCTTCGGCCATCTTTTGGACCGTTTTGGGTCGCACCACAGTTCTCCCTCCAACGAGCTCGCTTCCCGACCTATACCTCCGGAAAACGTGTCAGGGAGCATGCCAGGAGTGTGGGTTGAAGTCCTCGGAGCACGAGACCCGAAGATCGAAAGACTTATGACCAATACGGAGCAAAGGGAAGAAACCGTCGGGGGATCGCTTTTTACCCCAGGACGAGAAAACTGAGTCCGGGGCATTCCCGCTCGCGTTTTCTTGGGACGAGCACCGGAAGTCCTCGAGCTCAGCCCGTTTCCTTCGCTGCAAGTGCGTTTCCAGTGGTTTCTGACACCGGACGAGCGTTCGCCACTCGTTGGAAGCTTCGGCCATCTTTTGGACCGTTTTGGGTCGCACCACAGTTCTCCCTCCAACGAGCTCGCTTCCCGACCTATACCTCCGGAAAACGTGTCAGGGAGCATGCCAGGAGTGTGGGTTGAAGTCCTCGGAGCACGAGACCCGAAGATCGAAAGACTTATGACCAATACGGAGCAAAGGGAAGAAACCGTCGGGGGACCGCTTTTTACCCCAGGACGAGAAAACTGAGTCCGGGGCATTCCCGCTCGCGTTTTCTTGGGACGAGCACCGGAAGTCCTCGAGCTCAGCCCGTTTCCTTCGCTGCAAGTGCATTTCCAGTGGTTTCTGACACCGGACGAGCGTTCGCCACTCGTTGGAAGCTTCGGCCATCTTTTGGACCGTTTTGGGTCGCACCACAGTTCTCCCTCCAACGAGCTCGCTTCCCGACCTATACCTCCGGAAAACGTGTCAGGGAGCATGCCAGGAGTGTGGGTTGAAGTCCTCGGAGCACGAGACCCGAAGATCGAAAGACTTATGACCAATACGGAGCAAAGGGAAGAAACCGTCGGGGGACCGCTTTTTACTCCAGGACGAGAAAACTGAGTCCGGGGCATTCCCGCTCGCGTTTTCTTGGGACGAGCACCGGAAGTCCTCGAGCTCAGCCCGTTTCCTTCGCTGCAAGTGCATTTCCAGTGGTTTCTGACACCGGACGAGCGTTCGCCACTCGTTGGAAGCTTCGGCCATCTTTTGGACCGTTTTGGGTCGCACCACAGTTCTCCCTCCAACGAGCTCGCTTCCCGACCTATACCTCCGGAAAACGTGTCAGGGAGCATGCCAGGAGTGTGGGTTGAAGTCCTCGGAGCACGAGACCCGAAGATCGAAAGACTTATGACCAATACGGAGCAAAGGGAAGAAACCGTCGGGGGACCGCTTTTTACCCCAGGACGAGAAAACTGAGTCCGGGGCATTCCCGCTCGCGTTTTCTTGGGACGAGCACCGGAAGTCCTCGAGCTCAGCCCGTTTCCTTCGCTGCAAGTGCGTTTCCAGTGGTTTCTGACACCGGACGAGCGTTCGCCACTCGTTGGAAGCTTCGGCCATCTTTTGGACCGTTTTGGGTCGCACCACAGTTCTCCCTCCAACGAGCTCGCTTCCCGACCTATACCTCCGGAAAACGTGTCAGGGAGCATGCCAGGAGTGTGGGTTGAAGTCCTCGGAGCACGAGACCCGAAGATCGAAAGACTTATGACCAATACGGAGCAAAGGGAAGAAACCGTCGGGGGACCGCTTTTTACCCCAGGACGAGAAAACTGAGTCCGGGGCATTCCCGCTCGCGTTTTCTTGGGACGAGCACCGGAAGTCCTCGAGCTCAGCCCGTTTCCTTCGCTGCAAGTGCGTTTCCAGTGGTTTCTGACACCGGACGAGCGTTCGCCACTCGTTGGAAGCTTCGGCCATCTTTTGGACCGTTTTGGGTCGCACCACAGTTCTCCCTCCAACGAGCTCGCTTCCCGACCTATACCTCCGGAAAACGTGTCAGGGAGCATGCCAGGAGTGTGGGTTGAAGTCCTCGGAGCACGAGACCCGAAGATCGAAAGACTTATGACCAATACGGAGCAAAGGGAAGAAACCGTCGGGGGACCGCTTTTTACCCCAGGACGAGAAAACTGAGTCCGGGGCATTCCCGCTCGCGTTTTCTTGGGACGAGCACCGGAAGTCCTCGAGCTCAGCCCGTTTCCTTCGCTGCAAGTGCATTTCCAGTGGTTTCTGACACCGGACGAGCGTTCGCCACTCGTTGGAAGCTTCGGCCATCTTTTGGACCGTTTTGGGTCGCACCACAGTTCTCCCTCCAACGAGCTCGCTTCCCGACCTATACCTCCGGAAAACGTGTCAGGGAGCATGCCAGGAGTGTGGGTTGAAGTCCTCGGAGCACGAGACCCGAAGATCGAAAGACTTATGACCAATACGGAGCAAAGGGAAGAAACCGTCGGGGGACCGCTTTTTACCCCAGGACGAGAAAACTGAGTCCGGGGCATTCCCGCTCGCGTTTTCTTGAGACGAGCACCGGAAGTCCTCGAGCTCAGCCCGTTTCCTTCGCTGCAAGTGCGTTTTCAGTGGTTTCTGACACCGGACGAGCGTTCGCCACTCGTTGGAAGCTTCGGCCATCTTTTGGACCGTTTTGGGTCGCACCACAGTTCTCCCTCCAACGAGCTCGCTTCCCGACCTATACCTCCGGAAAACGTGTCAGGGAGCATGCCAGGAGTGTGGGTTGAAGTCCTCGGAGCACGAGACCCGAAGATCGAAAGACTTATGACCAATACGGAGCAAAGGGAAGAAACCGTCGGGGGACCGCTTTTTACCCCAGGACGAGAAAACTGAGTCCGGGGCATTCCCGCTCGCGTTTTCTTGGGACGAGCACCGGAAGTCCTCGAGCTCCGCCCGTTTCCTTCGCTGCAAGTGCGTTTCCAGTGGTTTCTGACACCGGACGAGCGTTCGCCACTCGTTGGAAGCTTCGGCCATCTTTTGGACCGTTTTGGGTCGCACCACAGTTCTCCCTCCAACGAGCTCGCTTCCCGACCTATACCTCCGGAAAACGTGTCAGGGAGCATGCCAGGAGTGTGGGTTGAAGTCCTCGGAGCACGAGACCCGAAGATCGAAAGACTTATGACCAATACGGAGCAAAGAGAAGAAACCGTCGGGGGACCGCTTTTTACCCCAGGACGAGAAAACTGAGTCCGGGGCATTCCCGCTCGCGTTTTCTTGGGACGAGCACCGGAAGTCCTCGAGCTCAGCCCGTTTCCTTCGCTGCAAGTGCATTTCCAGTGGTTTCTGACACCGGACGAGCGTTCGCCACTCGTTGGAAGCTTCGGCCATCTTTTGGACCGTTTTGGGTCGCACCACAGTTCTCCCTCCAACGAGCTCGCTTCCCGACCTATACCTCCGGAAAACGTGTCAGGGAGCATGCCAGGAGTGTGGGTTGAAGTCCTCGGAGCACGAGACCCGAAGATCGAAAGACTTATGACCAATACGGAGCAAAGGGAAGAAACCGTCGGGGGACCGCTTTTTACCCCAGGACGAGAAAACTGAGTCCGGGGCATTCCCGCTCGCGTTTTCTTGGGACGAGCACCGGAAGTCCTCGAGCTCAGCCCGTTTCCTTCGCTGCAAGTGCATTTCCAGTGGTTTCTGACACCGGACGAGCGTTCGCCACTCGTTGGAAGCTTCGGCCATCTTTTGGACCGTTTTGGGTCGCACCACAGTTCTCCCTCCAACGAGCTCGCTTCCCGACCTATACCTCCGGAAAACGTGTCAGGGAGCATGCCAGGAGTGTGGGTTGAAGTCCTCGGAGCACGAGACCCGAAGATCGAAAGACTTATGACCAATACGGAGCAAAGGGAAGAAACCGTCGGGGGGACCGCTTTTTACCCCAGGACGAGAAAACTGAGTCCGGGGCATTCCCGCTCGCGTTTTCTTGGGACGAGCACCGGAAGTCCTCGAGCTCAGCCCGTTTCCTTCGCTGCAAGTGCATTTCCAGTGGTTTCTGACACCGGACGAGCGTTCGCCACTCGTTGGAAGCTTCGGCCATCTTTTGGACCGTTTTGGGTCGCACCACAGTTCTCCCTCCAACGAGCTCGCTTCCCGACCTATACCTCCGGAAAACGTGTCAGGGAGCATGCCAGGAGTGTGGGTTGAAGTCCTCGGAGCACGAGACCCGAAGATCGAAAGACTTATGACCAATACGGAGCAAAGGGAAGAAACCGTCGGGGGACCGCTTTTTACCCCAGGACGAGAAAACTGAGTCCGGGGCATTCCCGCTCGCGTTTTCTTGGGACGAGCACCGGAAGTCCTCGAGCTCAGCCCGTTTCCTTCGCTGCAAGTGCATTTCCAGTGGTTTCTGACACCGGCCGAGCGTTCGCCACTCGTTGGAAGCTTCGGCCATCTTTTGGACCGTTTTGGGTCGCACCACAGTTCTCCCTCCAACGAGCTCGCTTCCCGACCTATACCTCCGGAAAACGTGTCAGGGAGCATGCCAGGAGTGTGGGTTGAAGTCCTCGGAGCACGAGACCCGAAGATCGAAAGACTTATGACCAATACGGAGCAAAGGGAAGAAACCGTCGGGGGACCGCTTTTTACCCCAGGACGAGAAAACTGAGTCCGGGGCATTCCCGCTCGCGTTTTCTTGGGACGAGCACCGGAAGTCCTCGAGCTCAGCCCGTTTCCTTCGCTGCAAGTGCATTTCCAGTGGTTTCTGACACCGGACGAGCGTTCGCCACTCGTTGGAAGCTTCGGCCATCTTTTGGACCGTTTTGGGTCGCACCACAGTTCTCCCTCCAACGAGCTCGCTTCCCGACCTATACCTCCGGAAAACGTGTCAGGGAGCATGCCAGGAGTGTGGGTTGAAGTCCTCGGAGCACGAGACCCGAAGATCGAAAGACTTATGACCAATACGGAGCAAAGGGAAGAAACCGTCGGGGGACCGCTTTTTACCCCAGGACGAGAAAACTGAGTCCGGGGCATTCCCGCTCGCGTTTTCTTGGGACGAGCACCGGAAGTCCTCGAGCTCAGCCCGTTTCCTTCGCTGCAAGTGCATTTCCAGTGGTTTCTGACACCGGACGAGCGTTCGCCACTCGTTGGAAGCTTCGGCCATCTTTTGGACCGTTTTGGGTCGCACCACAGTTCTCCCTCCAACGAGCTCGCTTCCCGACCTATACCTCCGGAAAACGTGTCAGGGAGCATGCCAGGAGTGTGGGTTGAAGTCCTCGGAGCACGAGACCCGAAGATCGAAAGACTTATGACCAATACGGAGCAAAGGGAAGAAACCGTCGGGGGACCGCTTTTTACCCCAGGACGAGAAAACTGAGTCCGGGGCATTCCCGCTCGCGTTTTCTTGGGACGAGCACCGGAAGTCCTCGAGCTCAGCCCGTTTCCTTCGCTGCAAGTGCATTTCCAGTGGTTTCTGACACCGGACGAGCGTTCGCCACTCGTTGGAAGCTTCGGCCATCTTTTGGACCGTTTTGTGTCGCACCACAGTTCTCCCTCCAACGAGCTCGCTTCCCGACCTATACCTCCGGAAAACGTGTCAGGGAGCATGCCAGGAGTGTGGGTTGAAGTCCTCGGAGCACGAGACCCGAAGATCGAAAGACTTATGACCAATACGGAGCAAAGGGAAGAAACCGTCGGGGGACCGCTTTTTACCCCAGGACGAGAAAACTGAGTCCGGGGCATTCCCGCTCGCGTTTTCTTGGGACGAGCACCGGAAGTCCTCGAGCTCAGCCCGTTTCCTTCGCTGCAAGTGCGTTTCCAGTGGTTTCTGACACCGGACGAGCGTTCGCCACTCGTTGGAAGCTTCGGCCATCTTTTGGACCGTTTTGGGTCGCACCACAGTTCTCCCTCCAACGAGCTCGCTTCCCGACCTATACCTCCGGAAAACGTGTCAGGGAGCATGCCAGGAGTGTGGGTTGAATTCCTCGGAGCACGAGACCAGAAGATCGAAAGACTTATGACCAATACGGAGCAAAGGGAAGAAACCGTCGGGGGACCGCTTTTTACCCCAGGACGAGAAAACTGAGTCCGGGGCATTCCCGCTCGCGTTTTCTTGGGACGAGCACCGGAAGTCCTCGAGCTCAGCCCGTTTCCTTCGCTGCAAGTGCGTTTTCAGTGGTTTCTGACACCGGACGAGCGTTCGCCACTCGTTGGAAGCTTCGGCCATCTTTTGGACCGTTTTGGGTCGCACCACAGTTCTCCCTCCAACGAGCTCGCTTCCCGACCTATACCTCCGGAAAACGTGTCAGGGAGCATGCCAGGAGTGTGGGTTGAAGTCCTCGGAGCACGAGACCCGAAGATCGAAAGACTTATGACCAATACGGAGCAAAGGGAAGAAACCGTCGGGGGACCGCTTTTTACCCCAGGACGAGAAAACTGAGTCCGGGGCATTCCCGCTCGCGTTTTCTTGGGACGAGCACCGGAAGTCCTCGAGCTCCGCCCGTTTCCTTCGCTGCAAGTGCGTTTCCAGTGGTTTCTGACACCGGACGAGCGTTCGCCACTCGTTGGAAGCTTCGGCCATCTTTTGGACCGTTTTGGGTCGCACCACAGTTCTCCCTCCAACGAGCTCGCTTCCCGACCTATACCTCCGGAAAACGTGTCAGGGAGCATGCCAGGAGTGTGGGTTGAAGTCCTCGGAGCACGAGACCCGAAGATCGAAAGACTTATGACCAATACGGAGCAAAGGGAAGAAACCGTCGGGGGACCGCTTTTTACCCCAGGACGAGAAAACTGAGTCCGGGGCATTCCCGCTCGCGTTTTCTTGGGACGAGCACCGGAAGTCCTCGAGCTCAGCCCGTTTCCTTCGCTGCAAGTGCATTTCCAGTTGTTTCTGACACCGGACGAGCGTTCGCCACTCGTTGGAAGCTTCGGCCATCTTTTGGACCGTTTTGGGTCGCACCACAGTTCTCCCTCCAACGAGCTCGCTTCCCGACCTATACCTCCGGAAAACGTGTCAGGGAGCATGGCAGGAGTGTGGGTTGAAGTCCTCGGAGCACGAGACCCGAAGATCGAAAGACTTATGACCAATACGGAGCAAAGGGAAGAAACCGTCGGGGGACCGCTTTTTACCCCAGGACGAGAAAACTGAGTCCGGGGCATTCCCGCTCGCGTTTTCTTGGGACGAGCACCGGAAGTCCTCGAGCTCAGCCCGTTTCCTTCGCTGCAAGTGCATTTCCAGTGGTTTCTGACACCGGACGAGCGTTCGCCACTCGTTGGAAGCTTCGGCCATCTTTTGGACCGTTTTGGGTCGCACCACAGTTCTCCCTCCAACGAGCTCGCTTCCCGACCTATACCTCCGGAAAACGTGTCAGGGAGCATGCCAGGAGTGTGGGTTGAAGTCCTCGGAGCACGAGACCCGAAGATCGAAAGACTTATGACCAATACGGAGCAAAGGGAAGAAACCGTCGGGGGACCGCTTTTTACCCCAGGACGAGAAAACTGAGTCCGGGGCATTCGCGCTCGCGTTTTCTTGGGACGAGCACCGGAAGTCCTCGAGCTCCGCCCGTTTCCTTCGCTGCAAGTGCATTTCCAGTGGTTTCTGACACCGGACGAGCGTTCGCCACTCGTTGGAAGCTTCGGCCATCTTTTGGACCGTTTTGGGTCGCACCACAGTTCTCCCTCCAACGAGCTCGCTTCCCGACCTATACCTCCGGAAAACGTGTCAGGGAGCATGCCAGGAGTGTGGGTTGAAGTCCTCGGAGCACGAGACCCGAAGATCGAAAGACTTATGACCAATACGGAGCAAAGGGAAGAAACCGTCGGGGGACCGCTTTTTACCCCAGGACGAGAAAACTGAGTCCGGGGCATTCCCGCTCGCGTTTTCTTGGGACGAGCACCGGAAGTCCTCGAGCCCAGCCCGTTTCCTTCGCTGCAAGTGCATTTCCAGTTGTTTCTGACACCGGACGAGCGTTCGCCACTCGTTGGAAGCTTCGGCCATCTTTTGGACCGTTTTGGGTCGCACCACAGTTCTCCCTCCAACGAGCTCGCTTCCCGACCTATACCTCCGGAAAACGTGTCAGGGAGCATGGCAGGAGTGTGGGTTGAAGTCCTCGGAGCACGAGACCCGAAGATCGAAAGACTTATGACCAATACGGAGCAAAGGGAAGAAACCGTCGGGGGACCGCTTTTTACCCCAGGACGAGAAAACTGAGTCCGGGGCATTCCCGCTCGCGTTTTCTTGGGACGAGCACCGGAAGTCCTCGAGCTCAGCCCGTTTCCTTCGCTGCAAGTGCATTTCCAGTGGTTTCTGACACCGGACGAGCGTTCGCCACTCGTTGGAAGCTTCGGCCATCTTTTGGACCGTTTTGGGTCGCACCACAGTTCTCCCTCCAACGAGCTCGCTTCCCGACCTATACCTCCGGAAAACGTGTCAGGGAGCATGCCAGGAGTGTGGGTTGAAGTCCTCGGAGCACGAGACCCGAAGATCGAAAGACTTATGACCAATACGGAGCAAAGGGAAGAAACCGTCGGGGGACCGCTTTTTACCCCAGGACGAGAAAACTGAGTCCGGGGCATTCGCGCTCGCGTTTTCTTGGGACGAGCACCGGAAGTCCTCGAGCTCAGCCCGTTTCCTTCGCTGCAAGTGCATTTCCAGTGGTTTCTGACACCGGACGAGCGTTCGCCACTCGTTGGAAGCTTCGGCCATCTTTTGGACCGTTTTGGGTCGCACCACAGTTCTCCCTCCAACGAGCTCGCTTCCCGACCTATACCTCCGGAAAACGTGTCAGGGAGCATGCCAGGAGTGTGGGTTGAAGTCCTCGGAGCACGAGACCCGAAGATCGAAAGACTTATGACCAATACGGAGCAAAGGGAAGAAACCGTCGGGGGACCGCTTTTTACCCCAGGACGAGAAAACTGAGTCCGGGGCATTCCCGCTCGCGTTTTCTTGGGACGAGCACCGGAAGTCCTCGAGCTCAGCCCGTTTCCTTCGCTGCAAGTGCATTTCCAGTGGTTTCTGACACCGGACGAGCGTTCGCCACTCGTTGGAAGCTTCGGCCATCTTTTGGACCGTTTTGGGTCGCACCACAGTTCTCCCTCCAACGAGCTCGCTTCCCGACCTATACCTCCGGAAAACGTGTCAGGGAGCATGCCAGGAGTGTGGGTTGAAGTCCTCGGAGCACGAGACCCGAAGATCGAAAGACTTATGACCAATACGGAGCAAAGGGAAGAAACCGTCGGGGGACCGCTTTTTACCCCAGGACGAGAAAACTGAGTCCGGGGCATTCCCGCTCGCGTTTTCTTGGGACGAGCACCGGAAGTCCTCGAGCTCAGCCCGTTTCCTTCGCTGCAAGTGCATTTCCAGTGGTTTCTGACACCGGACGAGCGTTCGCCACTCGTTGGAAGCTTCGGCCATCTTTTGGACCGTTTTGGGTCGCACCACAGTTCTCCCTCCAACGAGCTCGCTTCCCGACCTATACCTCCGGAAAACGTGTCAGGGAGCATGCCAGGAGTGTGGGTTGAAGTCCTCGGAGCACGAGACCCGAAGATCGAAAGACTTATGACCAATACGGAGCAAAGGGAAGAAACCGTCGGGGGACCGCTTTTTACCCCAGGACGAGAAAACTGAGTCCGGGGCATTCCCGCTCGCGTTTTCTTGGGACGAGCACCGGAAGTCCTCGAGCTCAGCCCGTTTCCTTCGCTGCAAGTGCATTTCCAGTGGTTTCTGACACCGGACGAGCGTTCGCCACTCGTTGGAAGCTTCGGCCATCTTTTGGACCGTTTTGGGTCGCACCACAGTTCTCCCTCCAACGAGCTCGCTTCCCGACCTATACCTCCGGAAAACGTGTCAGGGAGCATGCCAGGAGTGTGGGTTGAAGTCCTCGGAGCACGAGACCCGAAGATCGAAAGACTTATGACCAATACGGAGCAAAGGGAAGAAACCGTCGGGGGACCGCTTTTTACCCCAGGACGAGAAAACTGAGTCCGGGGCATTCCCGCTCGCGTTTTCTTGGGACGAGCACCGGAAGTCCTCGAGCTCAGCCCGTTTCCTTCGCTGCAAGTGCATTTCCAGTGGTTTCTGACACCGGACGAGCGTTCGCCACTCGTTGGAAGCTTCGGCCATCTTTTGGACCGTTTTGGGTCGCACCACAGTTCTCCCTCCAACGAGCTCGCTTCCCGACCTATACCTCCGGAAAACGTGTCCGGGAGCATGCCAGGAGTGTGGGTTGAAGTCCTCGGAGCACGAGACCCGAAGATCGAAAGACTTATGACCAATACGGAGCAAAGGGAAGAAACCGTCGGGGGACCGCTTTTTACCCCAGGACGAGAAAACTGAGTCCGGGGCATTCCCGCTCGCGTTTTCTTGGGACGAGCACCGGAAGTCCTCGAGCTCAGCCCGTTTCCTTCGCTGCAAGTGCATTTCCAGTGGTTTCTGACACCGGACGAGCGTTCGCCACTCGTTGGAAGCTTCGGCCATCTTTTGGACCGTTTTGGGTCGCACCACAGTTCTCCCTCCAACGAGCTCGCTTCCCGACCTATACCTCCGGAAAACGTGTCAGGGAGCATGCCAGGAGTGTGGGTTGAAGTCCTCGGAGCACGAGACCCGAAGATCGAAAGACTTATGACCAATACGGAGCAAAGGGAAGAAACCGTCGGGGGACCGCTTTTTACCCCAGGACGAGAAAACTGAGTCCGGGGCATTCCCGCTCGCGTTTTCTTGGGACGAGCACCGGAAGTCCTCGAGCTCAGCCCGTTTCCTTCGCTGCAAGTGCATTTCCAGTGGTTTCTGACACCGGACGAGCGTTCGCCACTCGTTGGAAGCTTCGGCCATCTTTTGGACCGTTTTGGGTCGCACCACAGTTCTCCCTCCAACGAGCTCGCTTCCCGACCTATACCTCCGGAAAACGTGTCAGGGAGCATGCCAGGAGTGTGGGTTGAAGTCCTCGGAGCACGAGACCCGAAGATCGAAAGACTTATGACCAATACGGAGCAAAGGGAAGAAACCGTCGGGGGACCGCTTTTTACCCCAGGACGAGAAAACTGAGTCCGGGGCATTCCCGCTCGCGTTTTCTTGGGACGAGCACCGGAAGTCCTCGAGCTCAGCCCGTTTCCTTCGCTGCAAGTGCATTTCCAGTGGTTTCTGACACCGGACGAGCGTTCGCCACTCGTTGGAAGCTTCGGCCATCTTTTGGACCGTTTTGGGTCGCACCACAGTTCTCCCTCCAACGAGCTCGCTTCCCGACCTATACCTCCGGAAAACGTGTCAGGGAGCATGCCAGGAGTGTGGGTTGAAGTCCTCGGAGCACGAGACCCGAAGATCGAAAGACTTATGACCAATACGGAGCAAAGGGAAGAAACCGTCGGGGGACCGCTTTTTACCCCAGGACGAGAAAACTGAGTCCGGGGCATTCCCGCTCGCGTTTTCTTGGGACGAGCACCGGAAGTCCTCGAGCTCAGCCCGTTTCCTTCGCTGCAAGTGCATTTCCAGTGGTTTCTGACACCGGACGAGCGTTCGCCACTCGTTGGAAGCTTCGGCCATCTTTTGGACCGTTTTGGGTCGCACCACAGTTCTCCCTCCAACGAGCTCGCTTCCCGACCTATACCTCCGGAAAACGTGTCAGGGAGCATGCCAGGAGTGTGGGTTGAAGTCCTCGGAGCACGAGACCCGAAGATCGAAAGACTTATGACCAATACGGAGCAAAGGGAAGAAACCGTCGGGGGACCGCTTTTTACCCCAGGACGAGAAAACTGAGTCCGGGGCATTCCCGCTCGCGTTTTCTTGGGACGAGCACCGGAAGTCCTCGAGCTCAGCCCGTTTCCTTCGCTGCAAGTGCATTTCCAGTGGTTTCTGACACCGGACGAGCGTTCGCCACTCGTTGGAAGCTTCGGCCATCTTTTGGACCGTTTTGGGTCGCACCACAGTTCTCCCTCCAACGAGCTCGCTTCCCGACCTATACCTCCGAAAAACGTGTCAGGGAGCATGCCAGGAGTGTGGGTTGAAGTCCTCGGAGCACGAGACCCGAAGATCGAAAGACTTATGACCAATACGGAGCAAAGGGAAGAAACCGTCGGGGGACCGCTTTTTACCCCAGGACGAGAAAACTGAGTCCGGGGCATTCCCGCTCGCGTTTTCTTGGGACGAGCACCGGAAGTCCTCGAGCTCAGCCCGTTTCCTTCGCTGCAAGTGCATTTCCAGTGGTTTCTGACACCGGACGAGCGTTCGCCACTCGTTGGAAGCTTCGGCCATCTTTTGGACCGTTTTGGGTCGCACCACAGTTCTCCCTCCAACGAGCTCGCTTCCCGACCTATACCTCCGGAAAACGTGTCAGGGAGCATGCCAGGAGTGTGGGTTGAAGTCCTCGGAGCCCGAGACCCGAAGATCGAAAGACTTATGACCAATACGGAGCAAAGGGAAGAAACCGTCGGGGGACCGCTTTTTACCCCAGGACGAGAAAACTGAGTCCGGGGCATTCCCGCTCGCGTTTTCTTGGGACGAGCACCGGAAGTCCTCGAGCTCAGCCCGTTTCCTTCGCTGCAAGTGCATTTCCAGTGGTTTCTGACACCGGACGAGCGTTCGCCACTCGTTGGAAGCTTCGGCCATCTTTTGGACCGTTTTGGGTCGCACCACAGTTCTCCCTCCAACGAGCTCGCTTCCCGACCTATACCTCCGGAAAACGTGTCAGGGAGCATGCCAGGAGTGTGGGTTGAAGTCCTCGGAGCACGAGACCCGAAGATCGAAAGACTTATGACCAATACGGAGCAAAGGGAAGAAACCGTCGGGGGACCGCTTTTTACCCCAGGACGAGAAAACTGAGTCCGGGGCATTCCCGCTCGCGTTTTCTTGGGACGAGCACCGGAAGTCCTCGAGCTCAGCCCGTTTCCTTCGCTGCAAGTGCATTTCCAGTGGTTTCTGACACCGGACGAGCGTTCGCCACTCGTTGGAAGCTTCGGCCATCTTTTGGACCGTTTTGGGTCGCACCACAGTTCTCCCTCCAACGAGCTCGCTTCCCGACCTATACCTCCGGAAAACGTGTCAGGGAGCATGCCAGGAGTGTGGGTTGAAGTCCTCGGAGCACGAGACCCGAAGATCGAAAGACTTATGACCAATACGGAGCAAAGGGAAGAAACCGTCGGGGGACCGCTTTTTACCCCAGGACGAGAAAACTGAGTCCGGGGCATTCCCGCTCGCGTTTTCTTGGGACGAGCACCGGAAGTCCTCGAGCTCAGCCCGTTTCCTTCGCTGCAAGTGCATTTCCAGTGGTTTCTGACACCGGACGAGCGTTCGCCACTCGTTGGAAGCTTCGGCCATCTTTTGGACCGTTTTGGGTCGCACCACAGTTCTCCCTCCAACGAGCTCGCTTCCCGACCTATACCTCCGGAAAACGTGTCAGGGAGCATGCCAGGAGTGTGGGTTGAAGTCCTCGGAGCACGAGACCCGAAGATCGAAAGACTTATGACCAATACGGAGCAAAGGGAAGAAACCGTCGGGGGACCGCTTTTTACCCCAGGACGAGAAAACTGAGTCCGGGGCATTCCCGCTCGCGTTTTCTTGGGACGAGCACCGGAAGTCCTCGAGCTCAGCCCGTTTCCTTCGCTGCAAGTGCATTTCCAGTGGTTTCTGACACCGGACGAGCGTTCGCCACTCGTTGGAAGCTTCGGCCATCTTTTGGACCGTTTTGGGTCGCACCACAGTTCTCCCTCCAACGAGCTCGCTTCCCGACCTATACCTCCGGAAAACGTGTCCGGGAGCATGCCAGGAGTGTGGGTTGAAGTCCTCGGAGCACGAGACCCGAAGATCGAAAGACTTATGACCAATACGGAGCAAAGGGAAGAAACCGTCGGGGGACCGCTTTTTACCCCAGGACGAGAAAACTGAGTCCGGGGCATTCCCGCTCGCGTTTTCTTGGGACGAGCACCGGAAGTCCTCGAGCTCAGCCCGTTTCCTTCGCTGCAAGTGCATTTCCAGTGGTTTCTGACACCGGACGAGCGTTCGCCACTCGTTGGAAGCTTCGGCCATCTTTTGGACCGTTTTGGGTCGCACCACAGTTCTCCCTCCAACGAGCTCGCTTCCCGACCTATACCTCCGGAAAACGTGTCAGGGAGCATGCCAGGAGTGTGGGTTGAAGTCCTCGGAGCACGAGACCCGAAGATCGAAAGACTTATGACCAATACGGAGCAAAGGGAAGAAACCGTCGGGGGACCGCTTTTTACCCCAGGACGAGAAAACTGAGTCCGGGGCATTCCCGCTCGCGTTTTCTTGGGACGAGCACCGGAAGTCCTCGAGCTCAGCCCGTTTCCTTCGCTGCAAGTGCATTTCCAGTGGTTTCTGACACCGGACGAGCGTTCGCCACTCGTTGGAAGCTTCGGCCATCTTTTGGACCGTTTTGGGTCGCACCACAGTTCTCCCTCCAACGAGCTCGCTTCCCGACCTATACCTCCGGAAAACGTGTCAGGGAGCATGCCAGGAGTGTGGGTTGAAGTCCTCGGAGCACGAGACCCGAAGATCGAAAGACTTATGACCAATAGGGAGCAAAGGGAAGAAACCGTCGGGGGACCGCTTTTTACCCCAGGACGAGAAAACTGAGTCCGGGGCATTCCCGCTCGCGTTTTCTTGGGACGAGCACCGGAAGTCCTCGAGCTCAGCCCGTTTCCTTCGCTGCAAGTGCATTTCCAGTGGTTTCTGACACCGGACGAGCGTTCGCCACTCGTTGGAAGCTTCGGCCATCTTTTGGACCGTTTTGGGTCGCACCACAGTTCTCCCTCCAACGAGCTCGCTTCCCGACCTATACCTCCGGAAAACGTGTCAGGGAGCATGCCAGGAGTGTGGGTTGAAGTCCTCGGAGCACGAGACCCGAAGATCGAAAGACTTATGACCAATACGGAGCAAAGGGAAGAAACCGTCGGGGGACCGCTTTTTACCCCAGGACGAGAAAACTGAGTCCGGGGCATTCCCGCTCGCGTTTTCTTGGGACGAGCACCGGAAGTCCTCGAGCTCAGCCCGTTTCCTTCGCTGCAAGTGCATTTCCAGTGGTTTCTGACACCGGACGAGCGTTCGCCACTCGTTGGAAGCTTCGGCCATCTTTTGGACCGTTTTGGGTCGCACCACAGTTCTCCCTCCAACGAGCTCGCTTCCCGACCTATACCTCCGGAAAACGTGTCAGGGAGCATGCCAGGAGTGTGGGTTGAAGTCCTCGGAGCACGAGACCCGAAGATCGAAAGACTTATGACCAATACGGAGCAAAGGGAAGAAACCGTCGGGGGACCGCTTTTTACCCCAGGACGAGAAAACTGAGTCCGGGGCATTCCCGCTCGCGTTTTCTTGGGACGAGCACCGGAAGTCCTCGAGCTCAGCCCGTTTCCTTCGCTGCAAGTGCGTTTCCAGTGGTTTCTGACACCGGACGAGCGTTCGCCACTCGTTGGAAGCTTCGGCCATCTTTTGGACTGTTTTGGGTCGCACCACAGTTCTCCCTCCAACGAGCTCGCTTCCCGACCTATACCTCCGGAAAACGTGTCAGGGAGCATGCCAGGAGTGTGGGTTGAAGTCCTCGGAGCACGAGACCCGAAGATCGAAAGACTTATGACCAATACGGAGCAAAGGGAAGAAACCGTCGGGGGACCGCTTTTTACCCCAGGACGAGAAAACTGAGTCCGGGGCATTCCCGCTCGCGTTTTCTTGGGACGAGCACCGGAAGTCCTCGAGCTCAGCCCGTTTCCTTCGCTGCAAGTGCATTTCCAGTGGTTTCTGACACCGGACGAGCGTTCGCCACTCGTTGGAAGCTTCGGCCATCTTTTGGACCGTTTTGGGTCGCACCACAGTTCTCCCTCCAACGAGCTCGCTTCCCGACCTATACCTCCGGAAAACGTGTCAGGGAGCATGCCAGGAGTGTGGGTTGAAGTCCTCGGAGCACGAGACCCGAAGATCGAAAGACTTATGACCAATACGGAGCAAAGGGAAGAAACCGTCGGGGGACCGCTTTTTACCCCAGGACGAGAAAACTGAGTCCGGGGCATTCCCGCTCGCGTTTTCTTGGGACGAGCACCGGAAGTCCTCGAGCTCAGCCCGTTTCCTTCGCTGCAAGTGCATTTCCAGTGGTTTCTGACACCGGACGAGCGTTCGCCACTCGTTGGAAGCTTCGGCCATCTTTTGGACCGTTTTGGGTCGCACCACAGTTCTCCCTCCAACGAGCTCGCTTCCCGACCTATACCTCCGAAAAACGTGTCAGGGAGCATGCCAGGAGTGTGGGTTGAAGTCCTCGGAGCACGAGACCCGAAGATCGAAAGACTTATGACCAATACGGAGCAAAGGGAAGAAACCGTCGGGGGACCGCTTTTTACCCCAGGACGAGAAAACTGAGTCCGGGGCATTCCCGCTCGCGTTTTCTTGGGACGAGCACCGGAAGTCCTCGAGCTCAGCCCGTTTCCTTCGCTGCAAGTGCATTTCCAGTGGTTTCTGACACCGGACGAGCGTTCGCCACTCGTTGGAAGCTTCGGCCATCTTTTGGACCGTTTTGGGTCGCACCACAGTTCTCCCTCCAACGAGCTCGCTTCCCGACCTATACCTCCGGAAAACGTGTCAGGGAGCATGCCAGGAGTGTGGGTTGAAGTCCTCGGAGCCCGAGACCCGAAGATCGAAAGACTTATGACCAATACGGAGCAAAGGGAAGAAACCGTCGGGGGACCGCTTTTTACCCCAGGACGAGAAAACTGAGTCCGGGGCATTCCCGCTCGCGTTTTCTTGGGACGAGCACCGGAAGTCCTCGAGCTCAGCCCGTTTCCTTCGCTGCAAGTGCATTTCCAGTGGTTTCTGACACCGGACGAGCGTTCGCCACTCGTTGGAAGCTTCGGCCATCTTTTGGACCGTTTTGGGTCGCACCACAGTTCTCCCTCCAACGAGCTCGCTTCCCGACCTATACCTCCGGAAAACGTGTCAGGGAGCATGCCAGGAGTGTGGGTTGAAGTCCTCGGAGCACGAGACCCGAAGATCGAAAGACTTATGACCAATACGGAGCAAAGGGAAGAAACCGTCGGGGGACCGCTTTTTACCCCAGGACGAGAAAACTGAGTCCGGGGCATTCCCGCTCGCGTTTTCTTGGGACGAGCACCGGAAGTCCTCGAGCTCAGCCCGTTTCCTTCGCTGCAAGTGCATTTCCAGTGGTTTCTGACACCGGACGAGCGTTCGCCACTCGTTGGAAGCTTCGGCCATCTTTTGGACCGTTTTGGGTCGCACCACAGTTCTCCCTCCAACGAGCTCGCTTCCCGACCTATACCTCCGGAAAACGTGTCAGGGAGCATGCCAGGAGTGTGGGTTGAAGTCCTCGGAGCACGAGACCCGAAGATCGAAAGACTTATGACCAATACGGAGCAAAGGGAAGAAACCGTCGGGGGACCGCTTTTTACCCCAGGACGAGAAAACTGAGTCCGGGGCATTCCCGCTCGCGTTTTCTTGGGACGAGCACCGGAAGTCCTCGAGCTCAGCCCGTTTCCTTCGCTGCAAGTGCATTTCCAGTGGTTTCTGACACCGGACGAGCGTTCGCCACTCGTTGGAAGCTTCGGCCATCTTTTGGACCGTTTTGGGTCGCACCACAGTTCTCCCTCCAACGAGCTCGCTTCCCGACCTATACCTCCGGAAAACGTGTCAGGGAGCATGCCAGGAGTGTGGGTTGAAGTCCTCGGAGCACGAGACCCGAAGATCGAAAGACTTATGACAAATACGGAGCAAAGGGAAGAAACCGTCGGGGGACCGCTTTTTACCCCAGGACGAGAAAACTGAGTCCGGGGCATTCCCGCTCGCGTTTTCTTGGGACGAGCACCGGAAGTCCTCGAGCTCAGCCCGTTTCCTTCGCTGCAAGTGCATTTCCAGTGGTTTCTGACACCGGACGAGCGTTCGCCACTCGTTGGAAGCTTCGGCCATCTTTTGGACCGTTTTGGGTCGCACCACAGTTCTCCCTCCAACGAGCTCGCTTCCCGACCTATACCTCCGGAAAACGTGTCAGGGAGCATGCCAGGAGTGTGGGTTGAAGTCCTCGGAGCACGAGACCCGAAGATCGAAAGACTTATGACCAATACGGAGCAAAGGGAAGAAACCGTCGGGGGACCGCTTTTTACCCCAGGACGAGAAAACTGAGTCCGGGGCATTCCCGCTCGCGTTTTCTTGGGACGAGCACCGGAAGTCCTCGAGCTCAGCCCGTTTCCTTCGCTGCAAGTGCATTTCCAGTGGTTTCTGACACCGGACGAGCGTTCGCCACTCGTTGGAAGCTTCGGCCATCTTTTGGACCGTTTTGGGTCGCACCACAGTTCTCCCTCCAACGAGCTCGCTTCCCGACCTATACCTCCGGAAAACGTGTCAGGGAGCATGCCAGGAGTGTGGGTTGAAGTCCTCGGAGCACGAGACCCGAAGATCGAAAGACTTATGACCAATACGGAGCAAAGGGAAGAAACCGTCGGGGGACCGCTTTTTACCCCAGGACGAGAAAACTGAGTCCGGGGCATTCCCGCTCGCGTTTTCTTGGGACGAGCACCGGAAGTCCTCGAGCTCAGCCCGTTTCCTTCGCTGCAAGTGCATTTCCAGTGGTTTCTGACACCGGACGAGCGTTCGCCACTCGTTGGAAGCTTCGGCCATCTTTTGGACCGTTTTGGGTCGCACCACAGTTCTCCCTCCAACGAGCTCGCTTCCCGACCTATACCTCCGGAAAACGTGTCAGGGAGCATGCCAGGAGTGTGGGTTGAAGTCCTCGGAGCACGAGACCCGAAGATCGAAAGACTTATGACCAATACGGAGCAAAGGGAAGAAACCGTCGGGGGACCGCTTTTTACCCCAGGACGAGAAAACTGAGTCCGGGGCATTCCCCCTCGCGTTTTCTTGGGAAGAGCACCGGAAGTCCTCGAGCTCAGCCCGTTTCCTTCGCTGCAAGTGCATTTCCAGTGGTTTCTGACACCGGACGAGCGTTCGCCACTCGTTGGAAGCTTCGGCCATCTTTTGGACCGTTTTGGGTCGCACCACAGTTCTCCCTCCAACGAGCTCGCTTCCCGACCTATACCTCCGGAAAACGTGCCAGGGAGCATGCCGGGAGTGTGGGTTGAAGTCCTCGGAGCACGAGACCCGAAGATCGAAAGACTTATGACCAATACGGAGCAAAGGGAAGAAACCGTCGGGGGACCGCTTTTTACCCCAGGACGAGAAAACTGAGTCCGGGGCATTCCCGCTCGCGTTTTCTTGGGACGAGCACCGGAAGTCCTCGAGCTCAGCCCGTTTCCTTCGCTGCAAGTGCATTTCCAGTGGTTTCTAACACCGGACGAGCGTTCGCCACTCGTTGGAAGCTTCGGCCATCTTTTGGACCGTTTTGGGTCGCACCACAGTTCTCCCTCCAACGAGCTCGCTTCCCGACCTATACCTCCGGAAAACGTGTCAGGGAGCATGCCAGGAGTGTGGGTTGAAGTCCTCGGAGCACGAGACCCGAAGATCGAAAGACTTATGACCAATACGGAGCAAAGGGAAGAAACCGTCGGGGGACCGCTTTTTACCCCAGGACGAGAAAACTGAGTCCGGGGCATTCCCGCTCGCGTTTTCTTGGGACGAGCACCGGAAGTCCTCGAGCTCAGCCCGTTTCCTTCGCTGCAAGTGCATTTCCAGTGGTTTCTGACACCGGACGAGCGTTCGCCACTCGTTGGAAGCTTCGGCCATCTTTTGGACCGTTTTGGGTCGCACCACAGTTCTCCCTCCAACGAGCTCGCTTCCCGACCTATACCTCCGGAAAACGTGCCAGGGAGCATGCCGGGAGTGTGGGTTGAAGTCCTCGGAGCACGAGACCCGAAGATCGAAAGACTTATGACCAATACGGAGCAAAGGGAAGAAACCGTCGGGGGACCGCTTTTTACCCCAGGACGAGAAAACTGAGTCCGGGGCATTCCCGCTCGCGTTTTCTTGGGACGAGCACCGGAAGTCCTCGAGCTCAGCCCGTTTCCTTCGCTGCAAGTGCATTTCCAGTGGTTTCTGACACCGGACGAGCGTTCGCCACTCGTTGGAAGCTTCGGCCATCTTTTGGACCGTTTTGGGTCGCACCACAGTTCTCCCTCCAACGAGCTCGCTTCCCGACCTATACCTCCGGAAAACGTGTCAGGGAGCATGCCGGGAGTGTGGGTTGAAGTCCTCGGAGCACGAGACCCGAAGATCGAAAGACTTATGACCAATACGGAGCAAAGGGAAGAAACCGTCGGGGGACCGCTTTTTACCCCAGGACGAGAAAACTGAGTCCGGGGCATTCCCGCTCGCGTTTTCTTGGGACGAGCACCGGAAGTCCTCGAGCTCAGCCCGTTTCCTTCGCTGCAAGTGCATTTCCAGTGGTTTCTGACACCGGACGAGCGTTCGCCACTCGTTGGAAGCTTCGGCCATCTTTTGGACCGTTTTGGGTCGCACCACAGTTCTCCCTCCAACGAGCTCGCTTCCCGACCAATACCTCCGGAAAACGTGCCAGGGAGCATGCCGGGAGTGTGGGTTGAAGTCCTCGGAGCACGAGACCCGAAGATCGAAAGACTTATGACCAATACGGAGCAAAGGGAAGAAACCGTCGGGGGACCGCTTTTTACCCCAGGACGAGAAAACTGAGTCCGGGGCATTCCCGCTCGCGTTTTCTTGGGACGAGCACCGGAAGTCCTCGAGCTCAGCCCGTTTCCTTCGCTGCAAGTGCATTTCCAGTGGTTTCTGACACCGGACGAGCGTTCGCCACTCGTTGGAAGCTTCGGCCATCTTTTGGACCGTTTTGGGTCGCACCACAGTTCTCCCTCCAACGAGCTCGCTTCCCGACCTATACCTCCGGAAAACGTGTCAGGGAGCATGCCAGGAGTGTGGGTTGAAGTCCTCGGAGCACGAGACCCGAAGATCGAAAGACTTATGACCAATACGGAGCAAAGGGAAGAAACCGTCGGGGGACCGCTTTTTACCCCAGGACGAGAAAACTGAGTCCGGGGCATTCCCGCTCGCGTTTTCTTGGGACGAGCACCGGAAGTCCTCGAGCTCAGCCCGTTTCCTTCGCTGCAAGTGCGTTTCCAGTGGTTTCTGACACCGGACGAGCGTTCGCCACTCGTTGGAAGCTTCGGCCATCTTTTGGACCGTTTTGGGTCGCACCACAGTTCTCCCTCCAACGAGCTCGCTTCCCGACCTATACCTCCGGAAAACGTGTCAGGGAGCATGCCAGGAGTGTGGGTTGAAGTCCTCGGAGCACGAGACCCGAAGATCGAAAGACTTATGACCAATACGGAGCAAAGGGAAGAAACCGTCGGGGGACCGCTTTTTACCCCAGGACGAGAAAACTGAGTCCGGGGCATTCCCGCTCGCGTTTTCTTGGGACGAGCACCGGAAGTCCTCGAGCTCAGCCCGTTTCCTTCGCTGCAAGTGCGTTTCCAGTGGTTTCTGACACCGGACGAGCGTTCGCCACTCGTTGGAAGCTTCGGCCATCTTTTGGACCGTTTTGGGTCGCACCACAGTTCTCCCTCCAACGAGCTCGCTTCCCGACCTATACCTCCGGAAAACGTGTCAGGGAGCATGCCAGGAGTGTGGGTTGAAGTCCTCGGAGCACGAGACCCGAAGATCGAAAGACTTATGACCAATACGGAGCAAAGGGAAGAAACCGTCGGGGGACCGCTTTTTACCCCAGGACGAGAAAACTGAGTCCGGGGCATTCCCGCTCGCGTTTTCTTGGGACGAGCACCGGAAGTCCTCGAGCTCAGCCCGTTTCCTTCGCTGCAAGTGCATTTCCAGTGGTTTCTGACACCGGACGAGCGTTCGCCACTCGTTGGAAGCTTCGGCCATCTTTTGGACCGTTTTGGGTCGCACCACAGTTCTCCCTCCAACGAGCTCGCTTCCCGACCTATACCTCCGGAAAACGTGTCAGGGAGCATGCCAGGAGTGTGGGTTGAAGTCCTCGGAGCACGAGACCCGAAGATCGAAAGACTTATGACCAATACGGAGCAAAGGGAAGAAACCGTCGGGGGACCGCTTTTTACCCCAGGACGAGAAAACTGAGTCCGGGGCATTCCCGCTCGCGTTTTCTTGGGACGAGCACCGGAAGTCCTCGAGCTCAGCCCGTTTCCTTCGCTGCAAGTGCATTTCCAGTGGTTTCTGACACCGGACGAGCGTTCGCCACTCGTTGGAAGCTTCGGCCATCTTTTGGACCGTTTTGGGTCGCACCACAGTTCTCCCTCCAACGAGCTCGCTTCCCGACCTATACCTCCGGAAAACGTGCCAGGGAGCATGCCGGGAGTGTGGGTTGAAGTCCTCGGAGCACGAGACCCGAAGATCGAAAGACTTATGACCAATACGGAGCAAAGGGAAGAAACCGTCGGGGGACCGCTTTTTACCCCAGGACGAGAAAACTGAGTCCGGGGCATTCCCGCTCGCGTTTTCTTGGGACGAGCACCGGAAGTCCTCGAGCTCAGCCCGTTTCCTTCGCTGCAAGTGCATTTCCAGTGGTTTCTGACACCGGACGAGCGTTCGCCACTCGTTGGAAGCTTCGGCCATCTTTTGGACCGTTTTGGGTCGCACCACAGTTCTCCCTCCAACGAGCTCGCTTCCCGACCTATACCTCCGGAAAACGTGTCAGGGAGCATGCCAGGAGTGTGGGTTGAAGTCCTCGGAGCACGAGACCCGAAGATCGAAAGACTTATGACCAATACGGAGCAAAGGGAAGAAACCGTCGGGGGACCGCTTTTTACCCCAGGACGAGAAAACTGAGTCCGGGGCTTTCCCGCTCGCGTTTTCTTGGGACGAGCACCGGAAGTCCTCGAGCTCAGCCCGTTTCCTTCGCTGCAAGTGCATTTCCAGTGGTTTCTGACACCGGACGAGCGTTCGCCACTCGTTGGAAGCTTCGGCCATCTTTTGGACCGTTTTGGGTCGCACCACAGTTCTCCCTCCAACGAGCTCGCTTCCCGACCTATACCTCCGGAAAACGTGTCAGGGAGCATGCCAGGAGTGTGGGTTGAAGTCCTCGGAGCACGAGACCCGAAGATCGAAAGACTTATGACCAATACGGAGCAAAGGGAAGAAACCGTCGGGGGACCGCTTTTTACCCCAGGACGAGAAAACTGAGTCCGGGGCATTCCCGCTCGCGTTTTCTTGGGACGAGCACCGGAAGTCCTCGAGCTCAGCCCGTTTCCTTCGCTGCAAGTGCATTTCCAGTGGTTTCTGACACCGGACGAGCGTTCGCCACTCGTTGGAAGCTTCGGCCATCTTTTGGACCGTTTTGGGTCGCACCACAGTTCTCCCTCCAACGAGCTCGCTTCCCGACCTATACCTCCGGAAAACGTGCCAGGGAGCATGCCGGGAGTGTGGGTTGAAGTCCTCGGAGCACGAGACCCGAAGATCGAAAGACTTATGACCAATACGGAGCAAAGGGAAGAAACCGTCGGGGGACCGCTTTTTACCCCAGGACGAGAAAACTGAGTCCGGAGCATTCCCGCTCGCGTTTTCTTGGGACGAGCACCGGAAGTCCTCGAGCTCAGCCCGTTTCCTTCGCTGCAAGTGCATTTCCAGTGGTTTCTGACACCGGACGACCGTTCGCCACTCGTTGGAAGCTTCGGCCATCTTTTGGACCGTTTTGGGTCGCACCACAGTTCTCCCTCCAACGAGCTCGCTTCCCGACCTATACCTCCGGAAAACGTGCCAGGGAGCATGCCGGGAGTGTGGGTTGAAGTCCTCGGAGCACGAGACCCGAAGATCGAAAGACTTATGACCAATACGGAGCAAAGGGAAGAAACCGTCGGGGGACCGCTTTTTACCCCAGGACGAGAAAACTGAGTCCGGGGCATTCCCGCTCGCGTTTTCTTGGGACGAGCACCGGAAGTCCTCGAGCTCAGCCCGTTTCCTTCGCTGCAAGTGCATTTCCAGTGGTTTCTGACACCGGACGAGCGTTCGCCACTCGTTGGAAGCTTCGGCCATCTTTTGGACCGTTTTGGGTCGCACCACAGTTCTCCCTCCAACGAGCTCGCTTCCCGACCTATACCTCCGGAAAACGTGTCAGGGAGCATGCCAGGAGTGTGGCTTGAAGTCCTCGGAGCACGAGACCCGAAGATCGAAAGACTTATGACCAATACGGAGCAAAGGGAAGAAACCGTCGGGGGACCGCTTTTTACCCCAGGACGAGAAAACTGAGTCCGGGGCATTCCCGCTCGCGTTTTCTTGGGACGAGCACCGGAAGTCCTCGAGCTCAGCCCGTTTCCTTCGCTGCAAGTGCATTTCCAGTGGTTTCTGACACCGGACGAGCGTTCGCCACTCGTTGGAAGCTTCGGCTATCTTTTGGACCGTTTTGGGTCGCACCACAGTTCTCCCTCCAACGAGCTCGCTTCCCGACCTATACCTCCGGAAAACGTGTCAGGGAGCATGCCAGGAGTGTGGGTTGAAGTCCTCGGAGCACGAGACCCGAAGATCGAAAGACTTATGACCAATACGGAGCAAAGGGAAGAAACCGTCGGGGGACCGCTTTTTACCCCAGGACGAGAAAACTGAGTCCGGGGCATTCCCGCTCGCGTTTTCTTGGGACGAGCACCGGAAGTCCTCGAGCTCAGCCCGTTTCCTTCGCTGCAAGTGCATTTCCAGTGGTTTCTAACACCGGACGAGCGTTCGCCACTCGTTGGAAGCTTCGGCCATCTTTTGGACCGTTTTGGGTCGCACCACAGTTCTCCCTCCAACGAGCTCGCTTCCCGACCTATACCTCCGGAAAACGTGCCAGGGAGCATGCCGGGAGTGTGGGTTGAAGTCCTCGGAGCACGAGACCCGAAGATCGAAAGACTTATGACCAATACGGAGCAAAGGGAAGAAACCGTCGGGGGACCGCTTTTTACCCCAGAACGAGAAAACTGAGTCCGGGGCATTCCCGCTCGCGTTTTCTTGGGACGAGCACCGGAAGTCCTCGAGCTCAGCCCGTTTCCTTCGCTGCAAGTGCATTTCCAGTGGTTTCTGACACCGGACGAGCGTTCGCCACTCGTTGGAAGCTTCGGCCATCTTTTGGACCGTTTTGGGTCGCACCACAGTTCTCCCTCCAACGAGCTCGCTTCCCGACCTATACCTCCGGAAAACGTGCCAGGGAGCATGCCGGGAGTGTGGGTTGAAGTCCTCGGAGCACGAGACCCGAAGATCGAAAGACTTATGACCAATACGGAGCAAAGGGAAGAAACCGTCGGGGGACCGCTTTTTACCCCAGGACGAGAAAACTGAGTCCGGGGCATTCCCGCTCGCGTTTTCTTGGGACGAGCACCGGAAGTCCTCGAGCTCAGCCCGTTTCCTTCGCTGCAAGTGCATTTCCAGTGGTTTCTGACACCGGACGAGCGTTCGCCACTCGTTGGAAGCTTCGGCCATCTTTTGGACCGTTTTGGGTCGCACCACAGTTCTCCCTCCAACGAGCTCGCTTCCCGACCTATACCTCCGGAAAACGTGTCAGGGAGCATGCCAGGAGTGTGGGTTGAAGTCCTCGGAGCACGAGACCCGAAGATCGAAAGACTTATGACCAATACGGAGCAAAGGGAAGAAACCGTCGGGGGACCGCTTTTTACCCCAGGACGAGAAAACTGAGTCCGGGGCATTCCCGCTCGCGTTTTCTTGGGACGAGCACCGGAAGTCCTCGAGCTCAGCCCGTTTCCTTCGCTGCAAGTGCATTTCCAGTGGTTTCTGACACCGGACGAGCGTTCGCCACTCGTTGGAAGCTTCGGCCATCTTTTGGACCGTTTTGGGTCGCACCACAGTTCTCCCTCCAACGAGCTCGGTTCCCGACCTATACCTCCGGAAAACGTGTCAGGGAGCATGCCAGGAGTGTGGGTTGAAGTCCTCGGAGCACGAGACCCGAAGATCGAAAGACTTATGACCAATACGGAGCAAAGGGAAGAAACCGTCGGGGGACCGCTTTTTACCCCAGGACGAGAAAACTGAGTCCGGGGCATTCCCGCTCGCGTTTTCTTGGGACGAGCACCGGAAGTCCTCGAGCTCAGCCCGTTTCCTTCGCTGCAAGTGCATTTCCAGTGGTTTCTGACACCGGACGAGCGTTCGCCACGCGTTGGAAGCTTCGGCCATCTTTTGGACCGTTTTGGGTCGCACCACAGTTCTCCCTCCAACGAGCTCGCTTCCCGACCTATACCTCCGGAAAACGTGCCAGGGAGCATGCCGGGAGTGTGGGTTGAAGTCCTCGGAGCACGAGACCCGAAGATCGAAAGACTTATGACCAATACGGAGCAAAGGGAAGAAACCGTCGGGGGACCGCTTTTTACCCCAGGACGAGAAAACTGAGTCCGGGGCATTCCCGCTCGCGTTTTCTTGGGACGAGCACCGGAAGTCCTCGAGCTCAGCCCGTTTCCTTCGCTGCAAGTGCATTTCCAGTGGTTTCTGACACCGGACGAGCGTTCGCCACTCGTTGGAAGCTTCGGCCATCTTTTGGACCGTTTTGGGTCGCACCACAGTTCTCCCTCCAACGAGCTCGCTTCCCGACCTATACCTCCGGAAAACGTGCCAGGGAGCATGCCGGGAGTGTGGGTTGAAGTCCTCGGAGCACGAGACCCGAAGATCGAAAGACTTATGACCAATACGGAGCAAAGGGAAGAAACCGTCGGGGGACCGCTTTTTACCCCAGGACGAGAAAACTGAGTCCGGGGCATTCCCGCTCGCGTTTTCTTGGGACGAGCACCGGAAGTCCTCGAGCTCAGCCCGTTTCCTTCGCTGCAAGTGCATTTCCAGTGGTTTCTGACACCGGACGAGCGTTCGCCACGCGTTGGAAGCTTCGGCCATCTTTTGGACCGTTTTGGGTCGCACCACAGTTCTCCCTCCAACGAGCTCGCTTCCCGACCTATACCTCCGGAAAACGTGTCAGGGAGCATGCCAGGAGTGTGGGTTGAAGTCCTCGGAGCACGAGACCCGAAGATCGAAAGACTTATGACCAATACGGAGCAAAGGGAAGAAACCGTCGGGGGACCGCTTTTTACCCCAGGACGAGAAAACTGAGTCCGGGGCATTCCCGCTCGCGTTTTCTTGGGACGAGCACCGGAAGTCCTCGAGCTCAGCCCGTTTCCTTCGCTGCAAGTGCATTTCCAGTGGTTTCTGACACCGGACGAGCGTTCGCCACTCGTTGGAAGCTTCGGCCATCTTTTGGACCGTTTTGGGTCGCACCACAGTTCTCCCTCCAACGAGCTCGCTTCCCGACCTATACCTCCGGAAAACGTGTCAGGGAGCATGCCAGGAGTGTGGGTTGAAGTCCTCGGAGCACGAGACCCGAAGATCGAAAGACTTATGACCAATACGGAGCAAAGGGAAGAAACCGTCGGGGGACCGCTTTTTACCCCAGGACGAGAAAACTGAGTCCGGGGCATTCCCGCTCGCGTTTTCTTGGGACGAGCACCGGAAGTCCTCGAGCTCAGCCCGTTTCCTTCGCTGCAAGTGCATTTCCAGTGGTTTCTGACACCGGACGAGCGTTCGCCACGCGTTGGAAGCTTCGGCCATCTTTTGGACCGTTTTGGGTCGCACCACAGTTCTCCCTCCAACGAGCTCGCTTCCCGACCTATACCTCCGGAAAACGTGTCAGGGAGCATGCCAGGAGTGTGGGTTGAAGTCCTCGGAGCACGAGACCCGAAGATCGAAAGACTTATGACCAATACGGAGCAAAGGGAAGAAACCGTCGGGGGACCGCTTTTTACCCCAGGACGAGAAAACTGAGTCCGGGGCATTCCCGCTCGCGTTTTCTTGGGACGAGCACCGGAAGTCCTCGAGCTCAGCCCGTTTCCTTCGCTGCAAGTGCATTTCCAGTGGTTTCTGACACCGGACGACCGTTCGCCACTCGTTGGAAGCTTCGGCCATCTTTTGGACCGTTTTGGGTCGCACCACAGTTCTCCCTCCAACGAGCTCGCTTCCCGACCTATACCTCCGGAAAACGTGTCAGGGAGCATGCCAGGAGTGTGGGTTGAAGTCATCGGAGCACGAGACCCGAAGATCGAAAGACTTATGACCAATACGGAGCAAAGGGAAGAAACCGTCGGGGGACCGCTTTTTACCCCAGGACGAGAAAACTGAGTCCGGGGCATTCCCGCTCGCGTTTTCTTGGGACGAGCACCGGAAGTCCTCGAGCTCAGCCCGTTTCCTTCGCTGCAAGTGCATTTCCAGTGGTTTCTGACACCGGACGACCGTTCGCCACTCGTTGGAAGCTTCGGCCATCTTTTGGACCGTTTTGGGTCGCACCACAGTTCTCCCTCCAACGAGCTCGCTTCCCGACCTATACCTCCGGAAAACGTGTCAGGGAGCATGCCAGGAGTGTGGGTTGAAGTCCTCGGAGCACGAGACCCGAAGATCGAAAGACTTATGACCAATACGGAGCAAAGGGAAGAAACCGTCGGGGGACCGCTTTTTACCCCAGGACGAGAAAACTGAGTCCGGGGCATTCCCGCTCGCGTTTTTTTTGGGACGAGCACCGGAACTCCTCGAGCTCAGCCCGTTTCCTTCGCTGCAAGTGCATTTCCAGTGGTTTCTGACACCGGACGACCGTTCGCCACTCGTTGGAAGCTTCGGCCATCTTTTGGACCGTTTTGGGTCGCACCACAGTTCTCCCTCCAACGAGCTCGCTTCCCGACCTATACCTCCGGAAAACGTGTCAGGGAGCATGCCAGGAGTGTGGGTTGAAGTCCTCGGAGCACGAGACCCGAAGATCGAAAGACTTATGACCAATACGGAGCAAAGGGAAGAAACCGTCGGGGGACCGCTTTTTACCCCAGGACGAGAAAACTGAGTCCGGGGCATTCCCGCTCGCGTTTTCTTGGGACGAGCACTGGAAGTCCTCGAGCTCAGCCCGTTTCCTTCGCTGCAAGTGCATTTCCAGTGGTTTCTGACACCGGACGAGCGTTCGCCACTCGTTGGAAGCTTCGGCCATCTTTTGGACCGTTTTGGGTCGCACCACAGTTCTCCCTCCAACGAGCTCGCTTCCCGACCTATACCTCCGGAAAACGTGTCAGGGAGCATGCCAGGAGTGTGGGTTGAAGTCCTCGGAGCACGAGACCCGAAGATCGAAAGACTTATGACCAATACGGAGCAAAGGGAAGAAACCGTCGGGGGACCGCTTTTTACCCCAGGACGAGAAAACTGAGTCCGGGGCATTCCCGCTCGCGTTTTCTTGGGACGAGCACCGGAACTCCTCGAGCTCAGCCCGTTTCCTTCGCTGCAAGTGCATTTCCAGTGGTTTCTGACACCGGACGAGCGTTCGCCACTCGTTGGAAGCTTCGGCCATCTTTTGGACCGTTTTGGGTCGCACCACAGTTCTCCCTCCAACGAGCTCGCTTCCCGACCTATACCTCCGGAAAACGTGTCAGGGAGCATGCCAGGAGTGTGGGTTGAAGTCCTCGGAGCACGAGACCCGAAGATCGAAAGACTTATGACCAATACGGAGCAAAGGGAAGAAACCGTCGGGGGACCGCTTTTTACCCCAGGACGAGAAAACTGAGTCCGGGGCATTCCCGCTCGCGTTTTCTTGAGACGAGCACCGGAAGTCCTCGAGCTCAGCCTGTTTCCTTCGCTGCAAGTGCATTTCCAGTGGTTTCTGACACCGGACGAGCGTTCGCCACTCGTTGGAAGCTTCGGCCATCTTTTGGACCGTTTTGGGTCGCACCACAGTTCTCCCTCCAACGAGCTCGCTTCCCGACCTATACCTCCGGAAAACGTGTCAGGGAGCATGCCAGGAGTGTGGGTTGAAGTCCTCGGAGCACGAGACCCGAAGATCCAAAGACTTATGACCAATACGGAGCAAAGGGAAGAAACCGTCGGGGGACCGCTTTTTACCCCAGGACGAGAAAACTGAGTCCGGGGCATTCCCGCTCGCGTTTTCTTGGGACGAGCACCGGAACTCCTCGAGCTCAGCCCGTTTCCTTCGCTGCAAGTGCATTTCCAGTGGTTTCTGACACCGGACGAGCGTTCGCCACTCGTTGGAAGCTTCGGCCATCTTTTGGACCGTTTTGGGTCGCACCACAGTTCTCCCTCCAACGAGCTCGCTTCCCGACCTATACCTCCGGAAAACGTGTCAGGGAGCATGCCAGGAGTGTGGGTTGAAGTCCTCGGAGCACGAGACCCGAAGATCGAAAGACTTATGACCAATACGGAGCAAAGGGAAGAAACCGTCGGGGGACCGCTTTTTACCCCAGGACGAGAAAACTGAGTCCGGGGCATTCCCGCTCGCGTTTTCTTGGGACGAGCACCGGAAGTCCTCGAGCTCAGCCCGTTTCCTTCGCTGCAAGTGCATTTCCAGTGGTTTCTGACACCGGACGAGCGTTCGCCACGCGTTGGAAGCTTCGGCCATCTTTTGGACCGTTTTGGGTCGCACCACAGTTCTCCCTCCAACGAGCTCGCTTCCCGACCTATACCTCCGGAAAACGTGTCAGGGAGCATGCCAGGAGTGTGGGTTGAAGTCCTCGAAGCACGAGACCCGAAGATCGAAAGACTTATGACCAATACGGAGCAAAGGGAAGAAACCGTCGGGGGACCGCTTTTTACCCCAGGACGAGAAAACTGAGTCCGGGGCATTCCCGCTCGCGTTTTCTTGGGACGAGCACCGGAACTCCTCGAGCTCAGCCCGTTTCCTTCGCTGCAAGTGCATTTCCAGTGGTTTCTGACACCGGACGAGCGTTCGCCACTCGTTGGAAGCTTCGGCCATCTTTTGGACCGTTTTGGGTCGCACCACAGTTCTCCCTCCAACGAGCTCGCTTCCCGACCTATACCTCCGGAAAACGTGTCAGGGAGCATGCCAGGAGTGTGGGTTGAAGTCCTCGGAGCACGAGACCCGAAGATCGAAAGACTTATGACCAATACGGAGCAAAGGGAAGAAACCGTCGGGGGACCGCTTTTTACCCCAGGACGAGAAAACTGAGTCCGGGGCATTCCCGCTCGCGTTTTCTTGGGACGAGCACTGGAAGTCCTCGAGCTCAGCCCGTTTCCTTCGCTGCAAGTGCATTTCCAGTGGTTTCTGACACCGGACGAGCGTTCGCCACGCGTTGGAAGCTTCGGCCATCTTTTGGACCGTTTTGGGTCGCACCACAGTTCTCCCTCCAACGAGCTCGCTTCCCGACCTATACCTCCGGAAAACGTGTCAGGGAGCATGCCAGGAGTGTGGGTTGAAGTCCTCGAAGCACGAGACCCGAAGATCGAAAGACTTATGACCAATACGGAGCAAAGGGAAGAAACCGTCGGGGGACCGCTTTTTACCCCAGGACGAGAAAACTGAGTCCGGGGCATTCCCGCTCGCGTTTTCTTGGGACGAGCACCGGAAGTCCTCGAGCTCAGCCCGTTTCCTTCGCTGCAAGTGCATTTCCAGTGGTTTCTGACACCGGACGAGCGTTCGCCACTCGTTGGAAGCTTCGGCCATCTTTTGGACCGTTTTGGGTCGCACCACAGTTCTCCCTCCAACGAGCTCGCTTCCCGACCTATACCTCCGGAAAACGTGTCAGGGAGCATGCCAGGAGTGTGGGTTGAAGTCCTCGGAGCACGAGACCCGAAGATCGAAAGACTTATGACCAATACGGAGCAAAGGGAAGAAACCGTCGGGGGACCGCTTTTTACCCCAGGACGAGAAAACTGAGTCCGGGGCATTCCCGCTCGCGTTTTCTTGGGACGAGCACCGGAAGTCCTCGAGCTCAGCCCGTTTCCTTCGCTGCAAGTGCATTTCCAGTGGTTTCTGACACCGGACGAGCGTTCGCCACGCGTTGGAAGCTTCGGCCATCTTTTGGACCGTTTTGGGTCGCACCACAGTTCTCCCTCCAACGAGCTCGCTTCCCGACCTATACCTCCGGAAAACGTGTCAGGGAGCATGCCAGGAGTGTGGGTTGAAGTCCTCGGAGCACGAGACCCGAAGATCGAAAGACTTATGACCAATACGGAGCAAAGGGAAGAAACCGTCGGGGGACCGCTTTTTACCCCAGGACGAGAAAACTGAGTCCGGGGCATTCCCGCTCGCGTTTTCTTGGGACGAGCACCGGAAGTCCTCGAGCTCAGCCCGTTTCCTTCGCTGCAAGTGCATTTCCAGTGGTTTCTGACACCGGACGAGCGTTCGCCACTCGTTGGAAGCTTCGGCCATCTTTTGGACCGTTTTGGGTCGCACCACAGTTCTCCCTCCAACGAGCTCGCTTCCCGACCTATACCTCCGGAAAACGTGTCAGGGAGCATGCCAGGAGTGTGGGTTGAAGTCCTCGGAGCACGAGACCCGAAGATCGAAAGACTTATGACCAATACGGAGCAAAGGGAAGAAACCGTCGGGGGACCGCTTTTTACCCCAGGACGAGAAAACTGAGTCCGGGGCATTCCCGCTCGCGTTTTCTTGGGACGAGCACCGGAAGTCCTCGAGCTCAGCCCGTTTCCTTCGCTGCAAGTGCATTTCCAGTGGTTTCTGACACCGGACGACCGTTCGCCACTCGTTGGAAGCTTCGGCCATCTTTTGGACCGTTTTGGGTCGCACCACAGTTCTCCCTCCAACGAGCTCGCTTCCCGACCTATACCTCCGGAAAACGTGTCAGGGAGCATGCCAGGAGTGTGGGTTGAAGTCCTCGGAGCACGAGACCCGAAGATCGAAAGACTTATGACCAATACGGAGCAAAGGGAAGAAACCGTCGGGGGACCGCTTTTTACCCCAGGACGAGAAAACTGAGTCCGGGGCATTCCCGCTCGCGTTTTCTTGGGACGAGCACCGGAAGTCCTCGAGCTCAGCCCGTTTCCTTCGCTGCAAGTGCATTTCCAGTGGTTTCTGACACCGGACGAGCGTTCGCCACTCGTTGGAAGCTTCGGCCATCTTTTGGACCGTTTTGGGTCGCACCACAGTTCTCCCTCCAACGAGCTCGCTTCCCGACCTATACCTCCGGAAAACGTGTCAGGGAGCATGCCAGGAGTGTGGGTTGAAGTCCTCGGAGCACGAGACCCGAAGATCGAAAGACTTATGACCAATACGGAGCAAAGGGAAGAAACCGTCGGGGGACCGCTTTTTACCCCAGGACGAGAAAACTGAGTCCGGGGCATTCCCGCTCGCGTTTTCTTGGGACGAGCACCGGAAGTCCTCGAGCTCAGCCTGTTTCCTTCGCTGCAAGTGCATTTCCAGTGGTTTCTGACACCGGACGAGCGTTCGCCACTCGTTGGAAGCTTCGGCCATCTTTTGGACCGTTTTGGGTCGCACCACAGTTCTCCCTCCAACGAGCTCGCCTCCCGACCTATACCTCCGGAAAACGTGTCAGGGAGCATGCCAGGAGTGTGGGTTGAAGTCCTCGGAGCACGAGACCCGAAGATCCAAAGACTTATGACCAATACGGAGCAAAGGGAAGAAACCGTCGGGGGACCGCTTTTTACCCCAGGACGAGAAAACTAAGTCCGGTGCATTCCCGCTCGCGTTTTCTTGGGACGAGCACCGGAAGTCCTCGAGCTCAGCCCGTTTCCTTCGCTGCAAGTGCATTTCCAGTGGTTTCTGACACCGGACGAGCGTTCGCCACTCGTTGGAAGCTTCGGCCATCTTTTGGACCGTTTTGGGTCGCACCACAGTTCTCCCTCCAACGAGCTCGCTTCCCGACCTATACCTCCGGAAAACGTGTCAGGGAGCATGCCAGGAGTGTGGGTTGAAGTCCTCGGAGCACGAGACCCGAAGATCGAAAGACTTATGACCAATACGGAGCAAAGGGAAGAAACCGTCGGGGGACCGCTTTTTACCCCAGGACGAGAAAACTGAGTCCGGGGCATTCCCGCTCGCGTTTTCTTGGGACGAGCACCGGAAGTCCTCGAGCTCAGCCCGTTTCCTTCGCTGCAAGTGCATTTCCAGTGGTTTCTGACACCGGACGAGCGTTCGCCACTCGTTGGAAGCTTCGGCCATCTTTTGGACCGTTTTGGGTCGCACCACAGTTCTCCCTCCAACGAGCTCGCTTCCCGACCTATACCTCCGGAAAACGTGTCAGGGAGCATGCCAGGAGTGTGGGTTGAAGTCCTCGGAGCACGAGACCCGAAGATCGAAAGACTTATGACCAATACGGAGCAAAGGGAAGAAACCGTCGGGGGACCGCTTTTTACCCCAGGACGAGAAAACTGAGTCCGGGGCATTCCCGCTCGCGTTTTCTTGGGACGAGCACCGGAAGTCCTCGAGCTCAGCCCGTTTCCTTCGCTGCAAGTGCATTTCCAGTGGTTTCTGACACCGGACGAGCGTTCGCCACTCGTTGGAAGCTTCGGCCATCTTTTGGACCGTTTTGGGTCGCACCACAGTTCTCCCTCCAACGAGCTCGCTTCCCGACCTATACCTCCGGAAAACGTGTCAGGGAGCATGCCAGGAGTGTGGGTTGAAGTCCTCGGAGCACGAGACCCGAAGATCGAAAGACTTATGACCAATACGGAGCAAAGGGAAGAAACCGTCGGGGGACCGCTTTTTACCCCAGGACGAGAAAACTGAGTCCGGGGCATTCCCGCTCGCGTTTTCTTGGGACGAGCACCGGAAGTCCTCGAGCTCAGCCCGTTTCCTTCGCTGCAAGTGCATTTCCAGTGGTTTCTGACACCGGACGAGCGTTCGCCACTCGTTGGAAGCTTCGGCCATCTTTTGGACCGTTTTGGGTCGCACCACAGTTCTCCCTCCAACGAGCTCGCTTCCCGACCTATACCTCCGGAAAACGTGTCAGGGAGCATGCCAGGAGTGTGGGTTGAAGTCCTCGGAGCACGAGACCCGAAGATCGAAAGACTTATGACCAATACGGAGCAAAGGGAAGAAACCGTCGGGGGACCGCTTTTTACCCCAGGACGAGAAAACTGAGTCCGGGGCATTCCCGCTCGCGTTTTCTTGGGACGAGCACCGGAAGTCCTCGAGCTCAGCCCGTTTCCTTCGCTGCAAGTGCATTTCCAGTGGTTTCTGACACCGGACGAGCGTTCGCCACTCGTTGGAAGCTTCGGCCATCTTTTGGACCGTTTTGGGTCGCACCACAGTTCTCCCTCCAACGAGCTCGCTTCCCGACCTATACCTCCGGAAAACGTGTCAGGGAGCATGCCAGGAGTGTGGGTTGAAGTCCTCGGAGCACGAGACCCGAAGATCGAAAGACTTATGACCAATACGGAGCAAAGGGAAGAAACCGTCGGGGGACCGCTTTTTACCCCAGGACGAGAAAACTGAGTCCGGGGCATTCCCGCTCGCGTTTTCTTGGGACGAGCACCGGAAGTCCTCGAGCTCAGCCCGTTTCCTTTGCTGCAAGTGCATTTCCAGTGGTTTCTGACACCGGACGAGCGTTCGCCACTCGTTGGAAGCTTCGGCCATCTTTTGGACCGTTTTGGGTCGCACCACAGTTCTCCCTCCAACGAGCTCGCTTCCCGACCTATACCTCCGGAAAACGTGTCAGGGAGCATGCCAGGAGTGTGGGTTGAAGTCCTCGGAGCACGAGACCCGAAGATCGAAAGACTTGTGACCAATACGGAGCAAAGGGAAGAAACCGTCGGGGGACCGCTTTTTACCCCAGGACGAGAAAACTGAGTCCGGGGCATTCCCGCTCGCGTTTTCTTGGGACGAGCACCGGAAGTCCTCGAGCTCAGCCCGTTTCCTTCGCTGCAAGTGCATTTCCAGTGGTTTCTGACACCGGACGAGCGTTCGCCACTCGTTGGAAGCTTCGGCCATCTTTTGGACCGTTTTGGGTCGCACCACAGTTCTCCCTCCAACGAGCTCGCTTCCCGACCTATACCTCCGGAAAACGTGTCAGGGAGCATGCCAGGAGTGTGGGTTGAAGTCCTCGGAGCACGAGACCCGAAGATCGAAAGACTTATGACCAATACGGAGCAAAGGGAAGAAACCGTCGGGGGACCGCTTTTTACCCCAGGACGAGAAAACTGAGTCCGGGGCATTCCCGCTCACGTTTTCTTGGGACGAGCACCGGAAGTCCTCGAGCTCAGCCCGTTTCCTTCGCTGCAAGTGCATTTCCAGTGGTTTCTGACACCGGACGACCGTTCGCCACTCGTTGGAAGCTTCGGCCATCTTTTGGACCGTTTTGGGTCGCACCACAGTTCTCCCTCCAACGAGCTCGCTTCCCGACCTATACCTCCGGAAAACGTGTCAGGGAGCATGCCAGGAGTGTGGGTTGAAGTCCTCGGAGCACGAGACCCGAAGATCGAAAGACTTATGACCAATACGGAGCAAAGGGAAGAAACCGTCGGGGGACCGCTTTTTACCCCAGGACGAGAAAACTGAGTCCGGGGCATTCCCGCTCGCGTTTTCTTGGGACGAGCACCGGAAGTCCTCGAGCTCAGCCTGTTTCCTTCGCTGCAAGCGCATTTCCAGTGGTTTCTGACACCGGACGAGCGTTCGCCACTCGTTGGAAGCTTCGGCCATCTTTTGGACCGTTTTGGGTCGCACCACAGTTCTCCCTCCAACGAGCTCGCTTCCCGACCTATACCTCCGGAAAACGTGTCAGGGAGCATGCCAGAAGTGTGGGTTGAAGTCCTCGGAGCACGAGACCCGAAGATCGAAAGACTTATGACCAATACGGAGCAAAGGGAAGAAACCGTCGGGGGACCGCTTTTTACCCCAGGACGAGAAAACTGAGTCCGGGGCATTCCCGCTCGCGTTTTCTTGGGACGAGCACCGGAAGTCCTCGAGCTCAGCCCGTTTCCTTCGCTGCAAGTGCATTTCCAGTGGTTTCTGACACCGGACGAGCGTTCGCCACTCGTTGGAAGCTTCGGCCATCTTTTGGACCGTTTTGGGTCGCACCACAGTTCTCCCTCCAACGAGCTCGCTTCCCGACCTATACCTCCGGAAAACGTGTCAGGGAGCATGCCAGGAGTGTGGGTTGAAGTCCTCGGAGCACGAGACCCGAAGATCGAAAGACTTATGACCAATACGGAGCAAAGGGAAGAAACCGTCGGGGGACCGCTTTTTACCCCAGGACGAGAAAACTGAGTCCGGGGCATTCCCGCTCGCGTTTTCTTGGGACGAGCACCGGAAGTCCTCGAGCTCAGCCCGTTTCCTTCGCTGCAAGTGCATTTCCAGTGGTTTCTGACACCGGACGAGCGTTCGCCACTCGTTGGAAGCTTCGGCCATCTTTTGGACCGTTTTGGGTCGCACCACAGTTCTCCCTCCAACGAGCTCGCTTCCCGACCTATACCTCCGGAAAACGTGTCAGGGAGCATGCCGGGAGTGTGGGTTGAAGTCCTCGGAGCACGAGACCCGAAGATCGAAAGACTTATGACCAATACGGAGCAAAGGGAAGAAACCGTCGGGGGACCGCTTTTTACCCCAGGACGAGAAAACTGAGTCCGGGGCATTCCCGCTCGCGTTTTCTTGGGACGAGCACCGGAAGTCCTCGAGCTCAGCCCGTTTCCTTCGCTGCAAGTGCATTTCTAGTGGTTTCTGACACCGGACGAGCGTTCGCCACTCGTTGGAAGCTTCGGCCATCTTTTGGACCGTTTTGGGTCGCACCACAGTTCTCCCTCCAACGAGCTCGCTTCCCGACCTATACCTCCGGAAAACGTGTCAGGGAGCATGCCAGGAGTGTGGGTTGAAGTCCTCGGAGCACGAGACCCGAAGATCGAAAGACTTATGACCAATACGGAGCAAAGGGAAGAAACCGTCGGGGGACCGCTTTTTACCCCAGGACGAGAAAACTGAGTCCGGGGCATTCCCGCTCGCGTTTTCTTGGGACGAGCACCGGAAGTCCTCGAGCTCAGCCCGTTTCCTTCGCTGCAAGTGCATTTCCAGTGGTTTCTGACACCGGACGAGCGTTCGCCACTCGTTGGAAGCTTCGGCCATCTTTTGGACCGTTTTGGGTCGCACCACAGTTCTCCCTCCAACGAGCTCGCTTCCCGACCTATACCTCCGGAAAACGTGTCAGGGAGCATGCCAGGAGTGTGGGTTGAAGTCCTCGGAGCACGAGACCCGAAGATCGAAAGACTTATGACCAATACGGAGCAAAGGGAAGAAACCGTCGGGGGACCGCTTTTTACCCCAGGACGAGAAAACTGAGTCCGGGGCATTCCCGCTCGCGTTTTCTTGGGACGAGCACCGGAAGTCCTCGAGCTCAGCCCGTTTCCTTCGCTGCAAGTGCATTTCCAGTGGTTTCTGACACCGGACGAGCGTTCGCCACTCGTTGGAAGCTTCGGCCATCTTTTGGACCGTTTTGGGTCGCACCACAGTTCTCCCTCCAACGAGCTCGCTTCCCGACCTATACCTCCGGAAAACGTGTCAGGGAGCATGCCAGGAGTGTGGGTTGAAGTCCTCGGAGCACGAGACCCGAAGATCGAAAGACTTATGACCAATACGGAGCAAAGGGAAGAAACCGTCGGGGGACCGCTTTTTACCCCAGGACGAGAAAACTGAGTCCGGGGCATTCCCGCTCGCGTTTTCTTGGGACGAGCACCGGAAGTCCTCGAGCTCAGCCCGTTTCCTTCGCTGCAAGTGCATTTCCAGTGGTTTCTGACACCGGACGAGCGTTCGCCACTCGTTGGAAGCTTCGGCCATCTTTTGGACCGTTTTGGGTCGCACCACAGTTCTCCCTCCAACGAGCTCGCTTCCCGACCTATACCTCCGGAAAACGTGTCAGGGAGCATGCCAGGAGTGTGGGTTGAAGTCCTCGGAGCACGAGACCCGAAGATCGAAAGACTTATGACCAATACGGAGCAAAGGGAAGAAACCGTCGGGGGACCGCTTTTTACCCCAGGACGAGAAAACTGAGTCCGGGGCATTCCCGCTCGCGTTTTCTTGGGACGAGCACCGGAAGTCCTCGAGCTCAGCCCGTTTCCTTCGCTGCAAGTGCATTTCCAGTGGTTTCTGACACCGGACGAGCGTTCGCCACTCGTTGGAAGCTTCGGCCATCTTTTGGACCGTTTTGGGTCGCACCACAGTTCTCCCTCCAACGAGCTCGCTTCCCGACCTATACCTCCGGAAAACGTGTCAGGGAGCATGCCAGGAGTGTGGGTTGAAGTCCTCGGAGCACGAGACCCGAAGATCGAAAGACTTATGACCAATACGGAGCAAAGGGAAGAAACCGTCGGGGGACCGCTTTTTACCCCAGGACGAGAAAACTGAGTCCGGGGCATTCCCGCTCGCGTTTTCTTGGGACGAGCACCGGAAGTCCTCGAGCTCAGCCCGTTTCCTTCGCTGCAAGTGCATTTCCAGTGGTTTCTGACACCGGACGAGCGTTCGCCACTCGTTGGAAGCTTCGGCCATCTTTTGGACCGTTTTGGGTCGCACCACAGTTCTCCCTCCAACGAGCTCGCTTCCCGACCTATACCTCCGGAAAACGTGTCAGGGAGCATGCCAGGAGTGTGGGTTGAAGTCCTCGGAGCACGAGACCCGAAGATCGAAAGACTTATGACCAATACGGAGCAAAGGGAAGAAACCGTCGGGGGACCGCTTTTTACCCCAGGACGAGAAAACTGAGTCCGGGGCATTCCCGCTCGCGTTTTCTTGGGACGAGCACCGGAAGTCCTCGAGCTCAGCCCGTTTCCTTCGCTGCAAGTGCATTTCCAGTGGTTTCTGACACCGGACGAGCGTTCGCCACTCGTTGGAAGCTTCGGCCATCTTTTGGACCGTTTTGGGTCGCACCACAGTTCTCCCTCCAACGAGCTCGCTTCCCGACCTATACCTCCGGAAAACGTGTCAGGGAGCATGCCAGGAGTGTGGGTTGAAGTCCTCGGAGCACGAGACCCGAAGATCGAAAGACTTATGACCAATACGGAGCAAAGGGAAGAAACCGTCGGGGGACCGCTTTTTACCCCAGGACGAGAAAACTGAGTCCGGGGCATTCCCGCTCGCGTTTTCTTGGGACGAGCACCGGAAGTCCTCGAGCTCAGCCCGTTTCCTTCGCTGCAAGTGCATTTCCAGTGGTTTCTGACACCGGACGAGCGTTCGCCACTCGTTGGAAGCTTCGGCCATCTTTTGGACCGTTTTGGGTCGCACCACAGTTCTCCCTCCAACGAGCTCGCTTCCCGACCTATACCTCCGGAAAACGTGTCAGGGAGCATGCCGGGAGTGTGGGTTGAAGTCCTCGGAGCACGAGACCCGAAGATCGAAAGACTTATGACCAATACGGAGCAAAGGGAAGAAACCGTCGGGGGACCGCTTTTTACCCCAGGACGAGAAAACTGAGTCCGGGGCATTCCCGCTCGCGTTTTCTTGGGACGAGCACCGGAAGTCCTCGAGCTCAGCCCGTTTCCTTCGCTGCAAGTGCATTTCCAGTGGTTTCTGACACCGGACGAGCGTTCGCCACTCGTTGGAAGCTTCGGCCATCTTTTGGACCGTTTTGGGTCGCACCACAGTTCTCCCTCCAACGAGCTCGCTTCCCGACCTATACCTCCGGAAAACATGTCAGGGAGCATGCCAGGAGTGTGGGTTGAAGTCCTCGGAGCACGAGACCCGAAGATCGAAAGACTTATGACCAATACGGAGCAAAGGGAAGAAACCGTCGGGGGACCGCTTTTTACCCCAGGACGAGAAAACTGAGTCCGGGGCATTCCCGCTCGCGTTTTCTTGGGACGAGCACCGGAAGTCCTCGAGCTCAGCCCGTTTCCTTTGCTGCAAGTGCATTTCCAGTGGTTTCTGACACCGGACGAGCGTTCGCCACTCGTTGGAAGCTTCGGCCATCTTTTGGACCGTTTTGGGTCGCACCACAGTTCTCCCTCCAACGAGCTCGCTTCCCGACCTATACCTCCGGAAAACGTGTCAGGGAGCATGCCAGGAGTGTGGGTTGAAGTCCTCGGAGCACGAGACCCGAAGATCGAAAGACTTATGACCAATACGGAGCAAAGGGAAGAAACCGTCGGGGGACCGCTTTTTACCCCAGGACGAGAAAACTGAGTCCGGGGCATTCCCGCTCGCGTTTTCTTGGGACGAGCACCGGAAGTCTTCGAGCTCAGCCCGTTTCCTTCGCTGCAAGTGCATTTCCAGTGGTTTCTGACACCGGACGAGCGTTCGCCACTCGTTGGAAGCTTCGGCCATCTTTTGGACCGTTTTGGGTCGCACCACAGTTCTCCCTCCAACGAGCTCGCTTCCCGACCTATACCTCCGGAAAACGTGTCCAGGAGCATGCCAGGAGTGTGGGTTGAAGTCCTCGGAGCACGAGACCCGAAGATCGAAAGACTTATGACCAATACGGAGCAAAGGGAAGAAACCGTCGGGGGACCGCTTTTTACCCCAGGACGAGAAAACTGAGTCCGGGGCATTCCCGCTCGCGTTTTCTTGGGACGAGCACCGGAAGTCCTCGAGCTCAGCCCGTTCCTTCGCTGCAAGTGCATTTCCAGTGGTTTCTGACACCGGACGAGCGTTCGCCACTCGTTGGAAGCTTCGGCCATCTTTTGGACCGTTTTGGGTCGCACCACAGTTCTCCCTCCAACGAGCTCGCTTCCCGACCTATACCTCCGGAAAACGTGTCAGGGAGCATGCCAGGAGTGTGGGTTGAAGTCCTCGGAGCACGAGACCCGAAGATCGAAAGACTTATGACCAATACGGAGCAAAGGGAAGAAACCGTCGGGGGACCGCTTTTTACCCCAGGACGAGAAAACTGAGTCCGGGGCATTCCCGCTCGCGTTTTCTTGGGACGAGCACCGGAAGTCCTCGAGCTCAGCCCGTTTCCTTCGCTGCAAGTGCATTTCCAGTGGTTTCTGACACCGGACGAGCGTTCGCCACTCGTTGGAAGCTTCGGCCATCTTTTGGACCGTTTTGGGTCGCACCACAGTTCTCCCTCCAACGAGCTCGCTTCCCGACCTATACCTCCGGAAAACGTGTCAGGGAGCATGCCAGGAGTGTGGGTTGAAGTCCTCGGAGCACGAGACCCGAAGATCGAAAGACTTATGACCAATACGGAGCAAAGGGAAGAAACCGTCGGGGGACCGCTTTTTACCCCAGGACGAGAAAACTGAGTCCGGGGCATTCCCGCTCGCGTTTTCTTGGGACGAGCACCGGAACTCCTCGAGCTCAGCCCGTTTCCTTCGCTACAAGTGCATTTCCAGTGGTTTCTGACACCGGACGAGCGTTCGCCACTCGTTGGAAGCTTCGGCCATCTTTTGGACCGTTTTGGGTCGCACCACAGTTCTCCCTCCAACGAGCTCGCTTCCCGACCTATACCTCCGGAAAACGTGTCAGGGAGCATGCCAGCAGTGTGGGTTGAAGTCCTCGGAGCACGAGACCCGAAGATCGAAAGACTTATGACCAATACGGAGCAAAGGGAAGAAACCGTCGGGGGACCGCTTTTTACCCCAGGACGAGAAAACTGAGTCCGGGGCATTCCCGCTCGCGTTTTCTTGGGACGAGCACCGGAAGTCCTCGAGCTCAGCCCGTTTCCTTCGCTGCAAGTGCATTTCCAGTGGAATCTGACACCGGACGAGCGTTCGCCACTCTTTGGAAGCTTCGGCCATCTTTTGGACCGTTTTGGGTCGCACCACAGTTCTCCCTCCAACGAGCTCGCTTCCCGACCTATATCTCCGGAAAACGTGTCAGGGAGCATGCCAGGAGTGTGGGTTGAAGTCCTCGGAGCACGAGACCCGAAGATCGAAAGACTTATGACCAATACGGAGCAAAGGGAAGAAACCGTCGGGGGACCGCTTTTTACCCCAGGACGAGAAAACTGAGTCCGGGGCATTCCCGCTCGCGTTTTCTTGGGACGAGCACCGGAAGTCCTCGAGCTCAGCCCGTTGTGGTTTCTGACACCGGACGAGCGTTCGCCACTCGTTGGAAGCTTCGGCCATCTTTTGGACCGTTTTGGGTCGCACCACAGTTCTCCCTCCAACGAGCTCGCTTCCCGACCTATACCTCCGGAAAACGTGTCAGGGAGCATGCCAGGAGTGTGGGTTGAAGTCCTCGGAGCACGAGACCCGAAGATCGAAAGGACTTATGACCAATACGGAGCAAAGGGAAGAAACCGTCGAGGGACCGCTTTTTACCCCAGGACGAGAAAACTGAGTCCGGGGCATTCCCGCTCGCGTTTTCTTGGGACGAGCACCGGAAGTCCTCGAGCTCAGCCCGTTTCCCTTCGCTGCAAGTGCATTTCCAGTGGTTTCTGACACCGGACGAGCGTTCGCCACTCGTTGGAAGCTTCGGGCCATCTTTTGGACCGTTTTGGGTCGCACCACAGTTCTCCCTCCAACGAGCTCGCTTCCCGACCTATACCTCCGGAAAACGTGTCAGGGAGCATGCCAGGAGTGTGGGTTGAAGTCCTCGGAGCACGAGACCCGAAGATCGAAAGACTTATGACCATTACGGAGCAAAGGGAAGAAACCGTCGGGGGACCGCTTTTTAGCCCCCAGGACGAGAAAAACTGAGTCCGGGGCATTCCCGCTCGCGTTTTCTTGGGACGAGCACCGGAAGTCCTCGAGCTCAGCCCGTTTCCTTCGCTGCAAGTGCATTTCCAGTGGTTTCTGACACCGGGACGAGCGTTCGCCACTCGTTGGAAGCTTCGGCCATCTTTTGGACCGTTTTGGGTCGCACCACAGTTCTCCCTCCAACGAGCTCGCTTCCCGACCTATACCTCCGGGAAAACGTGTCAGGGAGCATGCCAGGAGTGTGGGTTGAAGTCCTCGGAGCACGAGACCCGAAGATCGAAAGACTTATGACCAATACGGAGCAAAGGGAAGAAACCGTCGGGGGACCGCTTTTAACCCCAGGACGAGAAAACTGAGTCCGGGGCATTCCCGCTCGCGTTTTCTTGGGACGAGCACCGGAAGTCCTCGAGCTCAGCCCGTTTCCTTCGCTGCAAGTGCATTTCCAGTGGTTTCTGACACCGGACGAGCGTTCGCCACTCGTTGGAAGCTTCGGCCATCTTTTGGACCGTTTTGGGTCGCACCACAGTTCTCCCTCCAACGAGCTCGCTTCCCGACCTATACCTCCGGAAAACGTGTCAGGGAGCATGCCAGGAGTGTGGGTTGAAGTCCTCGGAGCACGAGACCCGAAGATCGAAAGACTTATGACCAATACGGAGCAAAGGGAAGAAACCGTCGGGGACCGCTTTTTTAACCCCAGGGACGAGGAAAACTGAGTCCGGGGCATTCCCGCTCGCGTTTTCTTGGGACGAGCACCGGAAGTCCTCGAGCTCAGCCCGTTTCCTTCGCTGCAAGTGCATTTCCAGTGGTTTTCTGACACCGGACGAGCGTTCGCCACTCGTTGGAAGCTTCGGCCATCTTTTGGACCGTTTTGGGTCGCACCACAGTTCTCCCTCCAACGAGCTCGCTTCCCGACCTATACCTCCGGAAAACGTGTCAGGGAGCATGCCAGGAGTGTGGGTTGAAGTCCTCGGAGCACGAGACCCGAAGATCGAAAGACTTATGACCAATACGGAGCAAAGGGAAGAAACCGTCGGGGGACCGCTTTTTACCCCAGGACGAGAAAACTGAGTCCGGGGCATTCCCGCTCTGCGTTTTCCTTGGGACGAGCACCGGAAGTCCTCGAGCTCAGCCCGTTTCCTTCGCTGCAAGTGCATTTCCAGTGGTTTCTGACACCGGACGAGCGTTCGCCACTCGTTGGAAGCTTCGGCCATCTTTTGGACCGTTTTGGGTCGCACCACAGTTTCTCCCTCCAACGAGCTCGCTTCCCGACCTATACCTCCGGAAAACGTGTCAGGGAGCATGCCAGGAGTGTGGGTTGAAGTCCTCGGAGCACGAGACCCGAAGATCGAAAGACTTATGACCAATACGGAGCAAAGGGAAGAAACCGTCGGGGGACCGCTTTTTACCCCAGGACGAGGAAAACTGAGTCCGGGGCATTCCCGCTCGCGTTTTCTTGGGACGAGCACCGGAAGTCCTCGAGCTCAGCCCGTTTCCTTCGCTGCAAGTGCATTTTCCAGTGGTTTTCTGACACCGGACGAGCGTTCGCCACTCGTTGGAAGCTTCGGCCATCTTTTGGACCGTTTTGGGGTCGCACCCACAGTTCTCCCTCCAACGAGCTCGCTTCCCGACCTATACCTCCGGAAAACGTGTCAGGGAGTATGCCAGGAGTGTGGGTTGAAGTCCTCGGAGCACGAGACCCGAAGATCGAAAGACTTATGACCAATACGGAGCAAAGGGAAGAAACCGTCGGGGGACCGCTTTTTACCCCAGGACGAGAAAACTGAGTCCGGGGCATTCCCGCTCGCGTTTTCTTGGGACGAGCACCGGAAGTCCTCGAGCTCAGCCCGTTTCCTTCGCTGCAAGTGCATTTCCAGTGGTTTCTGACACCGGACGAGGCGTTCGCCACTCGTTGGAAGCTTCGGCCCATCTTTTGGACCGTTTTGGGTCGCACCACAGTTCTCCCTCCAACGAGCTCGCTTCCCGACCTATACCTCCGGAAAACGTGTCAGGGAGCATGCCAGGAGTGTGGGTTGAAGTCCTCGGAGCACGAGACCGAAGATCGAAAGACTTATGACCAATACGGAGCAAAGGGAAGAAACCGTCGGGGGGACCGCTTTTTACCCCAGGACGAGGAAAACTGAGTCCGGGGCATTCCCGCTCGCGTTTTCTTGGGACGAGCACCGGAAGTCCTCGAGCTCAGCCCGTTTCCTTCGCTGCAAGTGCATTTCCAGTGGTTTCTGACACCGGGACGAGCGTTCGCCACTCGTTGGAAGCTTCGGCCATCTTTTGGACCGTTTTGGGTCGCACCACAGTTCTCCCTCCAACGAGCTCGCTTCCCGACCTATACCTCCGGAAAACGTGTCAGGGAGCATGCCAGGAGTGTGGGTTGAAGTCCTCGGAGCACGAGACCCGAAGATCGAAAGACTTATGACCAATACGGAGCAAAGGGAAGAAACCGTCGGGGGACCGCTTTTAACCCCAGGACGAGAAAACTGAGTCCGGGGCATTCCCGCTCGCGTTTTCTTGGGACGAGCACCGGAAGTCCTCGAGCTCAGCCCGTTTCCTTCGCTGCAAGTGCATTTCCAGTGGTTTCTGACACCGGACGAGCGTTCGCCACTCGTTGGAAGCTTCGGCCATCTTTTGGACCGTTTTGGGTCGCACCACAGTTCTCCCTCCAACGAGCTCGCTTCCCGACCTATACCTCCGGAAAACGTGTCAGGGAGCATGCCAGGAGTGTGGGTTGAAGTCCTCGGAGCACGAGACCCGAAGATCGAAAGACTTATGACCAATACGGAGCAAAGGGAAGAAACCGTCGGGGGACCGCTTTTTACCCCAGGACGAGAAAACTGAGTCCGGGGCATTCCCGCTCGCGTTTTCTTGGGACGAGCACCGGAAGTCCTCGAGCTCAGCCCGTTTCCTTCGCTGCAAGTGCATTTCCAGTGGTTTCTGACACCGGACGAGCGTTCGCCACTCGTTGGAAGCTTCGGCCATCTTTTGGACCGTTTTGGGTCGCACCACAGTTCTCCCTCCAACGAGCTCGCTTCCCGACCTATACCTCCGGAAAACGTGTCAGGGAGCATGCCAGGAGTGTGGGTTGAAGTCCTCGGAGCACGAGACCCGAAGATCGAAAGACTTATGACCAATACGGAGCAAAGGGAAGAAACCGTCGGGGGACCGCTTTTTACCCCAGGACGAGAAAACTGAGTCCGGGGCATTCCCGCTCGCGTTTTCTTGGGACGAGCACCGGAAGTCCTCGAGCTCAGCCCGTTTCCTTCGCTGCAAGTGCATTTCCAGTGGTTTCTGACACCGGACGAGCGTTCGCCACTCGTTGGAAGCTTCGGCCATCTTTTGGACCGTTTTGGGTCGCACCACAGTTCTCCCTCCAACGAGCTCGCTTCCCGACCTATACCTCCGGAAAACGTGTCAGGGAGCATGCCAGGAGTGTGGGTTGAAGTCCTCGGAGCACGAGACCCGAAGATCGAAAGACTTATGACCAATACGGAGCAAAGGGAAGAAACCGTCGGGGGACCGCTTTTAACCCCAGGACGAGAAAACTGAGTCCGGGGCATTCCCGCTCGCGTTTTCTTGGGACGAGCACCGGAAGTCCTCGAGCTCAGCCCGTTTCCTTCGCTGCAAGTGCATTTCCAGTGGTTTCTGACACCGGACGAGCGTTCGCCACTCGTTGGAAGCTTCGGCCATCTTTTGGACCGTTTTGGGTCGCACCACAGTTCTCCCTCCAACGAGCTCGCTTCCCGACCTATACCTCCGGAAAACGTGTCAGGGAGCATGCCAGGAGTGTGGGTTGAAGTCCTCGGAGCACGAGACCCGAAGATCGAAAGACTTATGACCAATACGGAGCAAAGGGAAGAAACCGTCGGGGGACCGCTTTTTACCCCAGGACGAGAAAACTGAGTCCGGGGCATTCCCGCTCGCGTTTTCTTGGGACGAGCACCGGAAGTCCTCGAGCTCAGCCCGTTTCCTTCGCTGCAAGTGCATTTCCAGTGGTTTCTGACACCGGACGAGCGTTCGCCACTCGTTGGAAGCTTCGGCCATCTTTTGGACCGTTTTGGGTCGCACCACAGTTCTCCCTCCAACGAGCTCGCTTCCCGACCTATACCTCCGGAAAACGTGTCAGGGAGCATGCCAGGAGTGTGGGTTGAAGTCCTCGGAGCACGAGACCCGAAGATCGAAAGACTTATGACCAATACGGAGCAAAGGGAAGAAACCGTCGGGGGACCGCTTTTTACCCCAGGACGAGAAAACTGAGTCCGGGGCATTCCCGCTCGCGTTTTCTTGGGACGAGCACCGGAAGTCCTCGAGCTCAGCCCGTTTCCTTCGCTGCAAGTGCATTTCCAGTGGTTTCTGACACCGGACGAGCGTTCGCCACTCGTTGGAAGCTTCGGCCATCTTTTGGACCGTTTTGGGTCGCACCACAGTTCTCCCTCCAACGAGCTCGCTTCCCGACCTATACCTCCGGAAAACGTGTCAGGGAGCATGCCAGGAGTGTGGGTTGAAGTCCTCGGAGCACGAGACCCGAAGATCGAAAGACTTATGACCAATACGGAGCAAAGGGAAGAAACCGTCGGGGGACCGCTTTTTACCCCAGGACGAGAAAACTGAGTCCGGGGCATTCCCGCTCGCGTTTTCTTGGGACGAGCACCGGAAGTCCTCGAGCTCAGCCCGTTTCCTTCGCTGCAAGTGCATTTCCAGTGGTTTCTGACACCGGACGAGCGTTCGCCACTCGTTGGAAGCTTCGGCCATCTTTTGGACCGTTTTGGGTCGCACCACAGTTCTCCCTCCAACGAGCTCGCTTCCCGACCTATACCTCCGGAAAACGTGTCAGGGAGTATGCCAGGAGTGTGGGTTGAAGTCCTCGGAGCACGAGACCCGAAGATCGAAAGACTTATGACCAATACGGAGCAAAGGGAAGAAACCGTCGGGGGACCGCTTTTTACCCCAGGACGAGAAAACTGAGTCCGGGGCATTCCCGCTCGCGTTTTCTTGGGACGAGCACCGGAAGTCCTCGAGCTCAGCCCGTTTCCTTCGCTGCAAGTGCATTTCCAGTGGTTTCTGACACCGGACGAGCGTTCGCCACTCGTTGGAAGCTTCGGCCATCTTTTGGACCGTTTTGGGTCGCACCACAGTTCTCCCTCCAACGAGCTCGCTTCCCGACCTATACCTCCGGAAAACGTGTCAGGGAGCATGCCAGGAGTGTGGGTTGAAGTCCTCGGAGCACGAGACCCGAAGATCGAAAGACTTATGACCAATACGGAGCAAAGGGAAGAAACCGTCGGGGGACCGCTTTTTACCCCAGGACGAGAAAACTGAGTCCGGGGCATTCCCGCTCGCGTTTTCTTGGGACGAGCACCGGAAGTCCTCGAGCTCAGCCCGTTTCCTTCGCTGCAAGTGCATTTCCAGTGGTTTCTGACACCGGACGAGCGTTCGCCACTCGTTGGAAGCTTCGGCCATCTTTTGGACCGTTTTGGGTCGCACCACAGTTCTCCCTCCAACGAGCTCGCTTCCCGACCTATACCTCCGGAAAACGTGTCAGGGAGCATGCCAGGAGTGTGGGTTGAAGTCCTCGGAGCACGAGACCCGAAGATCGAAAGACTTATGACCAATACGGAGCAAAGGGAAGAAACCGTCGGGGGACCGCTTTTAACCCCAGGACGAGAAAACTGAGTCCGGGGCATTCCCGCTCGCGTTTTCTTGGGACGAGCACCGGAAGTCCTCGAGCTCAGCCCGTTTCCTTCGCTGCAAGTGCATTTCCAGTGGTTTCTGACACCGGACGAGCGTTCGCCACTCGTTGGAAGCTTCGGCCATCTTTTGGACCGTTTTGGGTCGCACCACAGTTCTCCCTCCAACGAGCTCGCTTCCCGACCTATACCTCCGGAAAACGTGTCAGGGAGCATGCCAGGAGTGTGGGTTGAAGTCCTCGGAGCACGAGACCCGAAGATCGAAAGACTTATGACCAATACGGAGCAAAGGGAAGAAACCGTCGGGGGACCGCTTTTTACCCCAGGACGAGAAAACTGAGTCCGGGGCATTCCCGCTCGCGTTTTCTTGGGACGAGCACCGGAAGTCCTCGAGCTCAGCCCGTTTCCTTCGCTGCAAGTGCATTTCCAGTGGTTTCTGACACCGGACGAGCGTTCGCCACTCGTTGGAAGCTTCGGCCATCTTTTGGACCGTTTTGGGTCGCACCACAGTTCTCCCTCCAACGAGCTCGCTTCCCGACCTATACCTCCGGAAAACGTGTCAGGGAGCATGCCAGGAGTGTGGGTTGAAGTCCTCGGAGCACGAGACCCGAAGATCGAAAGACTTATGACCAATACGGAGCAAAGGGAAGAAACCGTCGGGGGACCGCTTTTTACCCCAGGACGAGAAAACTGAGTCCGGGGCATTCCCGCTCGCGTTTTCTTGGGACGAGCACCGGAAGTCCTCGAGCTCAGCCCGTTTCCTTCGCTGCAAGTGCATTTCCAGTGGTTTCTGACACCGGACGAGCGTTCGCCACTCGTTGGAAGCTTCGGCCATCTTTTGGACCGTTTTGGGTCGCACCACAGTTCTCCCTCCAACGAGCTCGCTTCCCGACCTATACCTCCGGAAAACGTGTCAGGGAGTATGCCAGGAGTGTGGGTTGAAGTCCTCGGAGCACGAGACCCGAAGATCGAAAGACTTATGACCAATACGGAGCAAAGGGAAGAAACCGTCGGGGGACCGCTTTTTACCCCAGGACGAGAAAACTGAGTCCGGGGCATTCCCGCTCGCGTTTTCTTGGGACGAGCACCGGAAGTCCTCGAGCTCAGCCCGTTTCCTTCGCTGCAAGTGCATTTCCAGTGGTTTCTGACACCGGACGAGCGTTCGCCACTCGTTGGAAGCTTCGGCCATCTTTTGGACCGTTTTGGGTCGCACCACAGTTCTCCCTCCAACGAGCTCGCTTCCCGACCTATACCTCCGGAAAACGTGTCAGGGAGCATGCCAGGAGTGTGGGTTGAAGTCCTCGGAGCACGAGACCCGAAGATCGAAAGACTTATGACCAATACGGAGCAAAGGGAAGAAACCGTCGGGGGACCGCTTTTTACCCCAGGACGAGAAAACTGAGTCCGGGGCATTCCCGCTCGCGTTTTCTTGGGACGAGCACCGGAAGTCCTCGAGCTCAGCCTGTTTCCTTCGCTGCAAGTGCATTTCCAGTGGTTTCTGACACCGGACGAGCGTTCGCCACTCGTTGGAAGCTTCGGCCATCTTTTGGACCGTTTTGGGTCGCACCACAGTTCTCCCTCCAACGAGCTCGCTTCCCGACCTATACCTCCGGAAAACGTGTCAGGGAGCATGCCAGGAGTGTGGGTTGAAGTCCTCGGAGCACGAGACCCGAAGATCGAAAGACTTATGACCAATACGGAGCAAAGGGAAGAAACCGTCGGGGGACCGCTTTTAACCCCAGGACGAGAAAACTGAGTCCGGGGCATTCCCGCTCGCGTTTTCTTGGGACGAGCACCGGAAGTCCTCGAGCTCAGCCCGTTTCCTTCGCTGCAAGTGCATTTCCAGTGGTTTCTGACACCGGACGAGCGTTCGCCACTCGTTGGAAGCTTCGGCCATCTTTTGGACCGTTTTGGGTCGCACCACAGTTCTCCCTCCAACGAGCTCGCTTCCCGACCTATACCTCCGGAAAACGTGTCAGGGAGCATGCCAGGAGTGTGGGTTGAAGTCCTCGGAGCACGAGACCCGAAGATCGAAAGACTTATGACCAATACGGAGCAAAGGGAAGAAACCGTCGGGGGACCGCTTTTTACCCCAGGACGAGAAAACTGAGTCCGGGGCATTCCCGCTCGCGTTTTCTTGGGACGAGCACCGGAAGTCCTCGAGCTCAGCCCGTTTCCTTCGCTGCAAGTGCATTTCCAGTGGTTTCTGACACCGGACGAGCGTTCGCCACTCGTTGGAAGCTTCGGCCATCTTTTGGACCGTTTTGGGTCGCACCACAGTTCTCCCTCCAACGAGCTCGCTTCCCGACCTATACCTCCGGAAAACGTGTCAGGGAGCATGCCAGGAGTGTGGGTTGAAGTCCTCGGAGCACGAGACCCGAAGATCGAAAGACTTATGACCAATACGGAGCAAAGGGAAGAAACCGTCGGGGGACCGCTTTTTACCCCAGGACGAGAAAACTGAGTCCGGGGCATTCCCGCTCGCGTTTTCTTGGGACGAGCACCGGAAGTCCTCGAGCTCAGCCCGTTTCCTTCGCTGCAAGTGCATTTCCAGTGGTTTCTGACACCGGACGAGCGTTCGCCACTCGTTGGAAGCTTCGGCCATCTTTTGGACCGTTTTGGGTCGCACCACAGTTCTCCCTCCAACGAGCTCGCTTCCCGACCTATACCTCCGGAAAACGTGTCAGGGAGCATGCCAGGAGTGTGGGTTGAAGTCCTCGGAGCACGAGACCCGAAGATCGAAAGACTTATGACCAATACGGAGCAAAGGGAAGAAACCGTCGGGGGACCGCTTTTTACCCCAGGACGAGAAAACTGAGTCCGGGGCATTCCCGCTCGCGTTTTCTTGGGACGAGCACCGGAAGTCCTCGAGCTCAGCCCGTTTCCTTCGCTGCAAGTGCATTTCCAGTGGTTTCTGACACCGGACGAGCCTTCGCCACTCGTTGGAAGCTTCGGCCATCTTTTGGACCGTTTTGGGTCGCACCACAGTTCTCCCTCCAACGAGCTCGCTTCCCGACCTATAGCTCCGGAAAACGTGTCAGGGAGCATGCCAGGAGTGTGGGTTGAAGTCCTCGGAGCACGAGACCCGAAGATCGAAAGACTTATGACCAATACGGAGCAAAGGGAAGAAACCGTCGGGGGACCGCTTTTTACCCCAGGACGAGAAAACTGAGTCCGGGGCATTCCCGCTCGCGTTTTCTTGGGACGAGCACCGGAAGTCCTCGAGCTCAGCCCGTTTCCTTCGCTGCAAGTGCATTTCCAGTGGTTTCTGACACCGGACGAGCGTTCGCCACTCGTTGGAAGCTTCGGCCATCTTTTGGACCGTTTTGGGTCGCACCACAGTTCTCCCTCCAACGAGCTCGCTTCCCGACCTATACCTCCGGAAAACGTGTCAGGGAGCATGCCAGGAGTGTGGGTTGAAGTCCTCGGAGCACGAGACCCGAAGATCGAAAGACTTATGACCAATACGGAGCAAAGGGAAGAAACCGTCGGGGGACCGCTTTTTACCCCAGGACGAGAAAACTGAGTCCGGGGCATTCCCGCTCGCGTTTTCTTGGGACGAGCACCGGTAGTCCTCGAGCTCAGCCCGTTTCCTTCGCTGCAAGTGCATTTCCAGTGGTTTCTGACACCGGACGAGCGTTCGCCACTCGTTGGAAGCTTCGGCCATCTTTTGGACCGTTTTGGGTCGCACCACAGTTCTCCCTCCAACGAGCTCGCTTCCCGACCTATACCTCCGGAAAACGTGTCAGGGAGCATGCCAGGAGTGTGGGTTGAAGACCTCGGAGCACGAGACCCGAAGATCGAAAGACTTATGACCAATACGGAGCAAAGGGAAGAAACCGTCGGGGGACCGCTTTTTACCCCAGGACGAGAAAACTGAGTCCGTGGCATTCCCGCTCGCGTTTTCTTGGGACGAGCACCGGAAGTCCTCGAGCTCAGCCCGTTTCCTTCGCTGCAAGTGCATTTCCAGTGGTTTCTGACACCGGACGAGCGTTCGCCACTCGTTGGAAGCTTCGGCCATCTTTTGGACCGTTTTGGGTCGCACCACAGTTCTCCCTCCAACGAGCTCGCTTCCCGACCTATACCTCCGGAAAACGTGTCAGGGAGCATGCCAGGAGTGTGGGTTGAAGTCCTCGGAGCACGAGACCCGAAGATCGAAAGACTTAGGACCAATACGGAGCAAAGGGAAGAAACCGTCGGGGGACCGCTTTTTACCCCAGGACGAGAAAACTGAGTCCGGGGCATTCCCGCTCGCGTGTTCTTGGGACGAGCACCGGAAGTCCTCGAGCTCAGCCCGTTTCCTTCGCTGCAAGTGCATTTCCAGTGGTTTCTGACACCGGACGAGCGTTCGCCACTCGTTGGAAGCTTCGGCCATCTTTTGGACCGTTTTGGGTCGAACCACAGTTCTCCCTCCAACGAGCTCGCTTCCCGACCTATACCTCCGGAAAACGTGTCAGGGAGCATGCCAGGAGTGTGGGTTGAAGACCTCGGAGCACGAGACCCGAAGATCGAAAGACTTATGACCAATACGGAGCAAAGGGAAGAAACCGTCGGGGGACCGCTTTTTACCCCAGGACGAGAAAACTGAGTCCGGGGCATTCCCGCTCGCGTTTTCTTGGGACGAGCACCGGAAGTCCTCAAGCTCAGCCCGTTTGCTTCGCTGCAAGTGCATTTCCAGTGGTTTCTGACACCGGACGAGCGCTCGCCACTCGTTGGAAGCTTCGGCCATCTTTTGGACCGTTTTGGGTCGCACCACAGTTCTCCCTCCAACGAGCTCGCTTCCCGACCTATACCTCCGGAAAACGTGTCAGGGAGCATGCCAGGAGTGTGGGTTGAAGTCCTCGGAGCACGAGACCCGAAGATCGAAAGACTTATGACCAATACGGAGCAAAGGGAAGAAACCGTCGGGGGACCGCTTTTTACCCCAGGACGAGAAAACTGAGTCCGGGGCATTCCCGCTCGCATTTTCTTGGGACGAGGACCGGAAGTCCTCGAGCTCAGCCCGTTTCCTTCGCTGCAAGTGCATTTCCAGTGGTTTCTGACACCGGACGAGCGCTCGCCACTCGTTGGAAGCTTCGGCCATCTTTTGGACCGTTTTGGGTCGCACCACAGTTCTCCCTCCAACGAGCTCGCTTCCCGACCTATACCTCCGGAAAACGTGTCAGGGAGCATGCCAGGAGTGTGGGTTGAAGTCCTCGGAGCACGAGACCCGAAGATCGAAAGACTTACGACCAATACGGAGCAAAGGGAAGAACTCGTCGGGGGACCTCTTTTTACCCCAGGACGAGAAAACTGAGTCCGGGGCATTCCCGCTCGCGTTTTCTTGGGACGAGCACCGGAAGTCCTCGAGCTCAGCCCGTTTCCTTCGCTGCAAGTGCATTTCCAGTGGTTTCTGACACCGGACGAGCGTTCGCCACTCGTTGGAAGCTTCGGGCATCTTTTGGACCGTTTTGGGTCGCACCACAGTTCTCCCTCCAACGAGCTCGCTTCCAGACCTATACCTCCGGAAAACGTGTCAGGGAGCATGCCAGGAGTGTGGGTTGAAGTCCTCGGAGCACGAGACCCGAAGATCGAAAGACTTACGACCAATACGGAGCAAAGGGAAGAAACCGTCGGGGGACCGCTTTTTACCCCAGGACGAGAAAACTGAGTCCGGGGCATTCCCGCTCGCGTTTTCTTGGGACGAGCACCGGAAGTCCTCGAGCTCAGCCCGTTTCCTTCGCTGCAAGTGCATTTCCAGTGGTTTCTGACACCGGACGAGCGTTCGCCACTCGTTGGAAGCTTCGGCCATCTTTTGGACCGTTTTGGGTCGCACCACAGTTCTCCCTCCAACGAGCTCGCTTCCCGACCTATACCTCCGGAAAACGTGTCAGGGAGCATGCCAGGAGTGTGGGTTGAAGTCCTCGGAGCACGAGACCCGAAGATCGAAAGACTTACGACCAATACGGAGCAAAGGGAAGAAACCGTCGGGGGACCGCTTTTTACCCCAGGACGAGAAAACTGAGTCCGGGGCATTCCCGCTCGCGTTTTCTTAGGACGAGCACCGGTAGTCCTCGAGCTCAGCCCGTTTCCTTCGCTGCAAGTGCATTTCCAGTGGTTTCTGACACCGGACGAGCGTTCGCCACTCGTTGGAAGCTTCGGCCATCTTTTGGACCGTTTTGGGTCGCACCACAGTTCTCCCTCCAACGAGCTCGCTTCCCGACCTATACCTCCGGAAAACGTGTCAGGGAGCATGCCAGGAGTGTGGGTTGAAGTCCTCGGAGCACGAGACCCGAAGATCGAAAGACTTATGACCAATACGGAGCAAAGGGAAGAAACCGTCGGGGGACCGCTTTTTACCCCAGGACGAGAAAACTGAGTCCGGGGCATTCCCGCTCGCGTTTTCTTGGGACGAGCTCCTGAAGTCCTCGAGCTCAGCCCGTTTCCTTCACTGCAAGTGCATTTCCAGTGGTTTCTGACACCGGACGAGCGTTCGCCACTCGTTGGAAGCTTCGGCCATCTTTTGGACCGTTTTGGGTCGCACCACAGTTCTCCCTCCAACGAGCTCGCTTCCCGACCTATACCTCCGGAAAACGTGTCAGGGAGCATGCCAGGAGTGTGGGTTGAAGTCCTCGGAGCACGAGACCCGAAGATCGAAAGACTTACGACCAATACGGAGCAAAGGGAAGAAACCGTCGGGGGACCGCTTTTTACCCCAGGACGAGAAAACTGAGTCCGGGGCATTCCCGCTCGCGTTTTCTTGGGACGAGCACCGGAAGTCCTCGAGCTCAGCCCGTTTCCTTCGCTGCAAGTGCATTTCCAGTGGTTTCTGACACCGGACGAGCGTTCGCCACTCGTTGGAAGCTTCGGCCATCTTTTGGACCGTTTTGGGTCGCACCACAGTTCTCCCTCCAACGAGCTCGCTTCCCGACCTATACCTCCGGAAAACGTGTCAGGGAGCATGCCAGGAGTGTGGGTTGAAGTCCTCGGAGCACGAGACCCGAAGATCGAAAGACTTACGACCAATACGGAGCAAAGGGAAGAAACCGTCGGGGGACCGCTTTTTACCCCAGGACGAGAAAACTGAGTCCGGGGCATTCCCGCTCGCGTTTTCTTGGGACGAGCACCGGAAGTCCTCGAGCTCAGCCCGTTTCCTTCGCTGCAAGTGCATTTCCAGTGGTTTCTGACACCGGACGAGCGTTCGCCACTCGTTGGAAGCTTCGCCCATCTTTTGGACCGTTTTGGGTCGCACCACAGTTCTCCCTCCAACGAGCTCGCTTCCCGACCTATACCTCCGGAAAACGTGTCCGGGAGCATGCCAGGAGTGTGGGTTGAGGTCCTCGGAGCACGAGACCCGAAGATCGAAAGACTTACGACCAATACGGAGCAAAGGGAAGAAACCGTCGGGGGACCGCTTTTTACCCCAGGACGAGAAAACTGAGTCCGGGGCATTCCCGCTCGCGTTTTCTTGGGACGAGCACCGGAAGTCCTCGAGCTCAGCCCGTTTCCTTCGCTGCAAGTGCATTTCCAGTGGTTTCTGACACCGGACGAGCGTTCGCCACTCGTTGGAAGCTTCGGCCATCTTTTGGACCGTTTTGGGTCGCACCACAGTTCTCCCTCCAACGAGCTCGCTTCCCGACCTATACCTCCGGAAAACATGTCAGGGAGCATGCCAGGAGTGTGGGTTGAAGTCCTCGGAGCACGAGACCCGAAGATCGAAAGACTTATGACCAATACGGAGCAAAGGGAAGAAACCGTCGGGGGACCGCTTTTTACCCCAGGACGAGAAAACTGAGTCCGGGGCATTCCCGCTCGCGTTTTCTTGGGACAAGCACCGGAAGTCCTCTAGCTCAGCCCGTTTCCTTCGCTGCAAGTGCATTTCCAGTGGTTTCTGACACCGGACGAGCGTTCGCCACTCGTTGGAAGCTTCGGCCATCTTTTGGACCGTTTTGGGTCGCACCACAGTTCTCCCTCCAACGAGCTCGCTTCCCGACCTATACCTCCGGAAAACGTGTCAGGGAGCATGCCAGGAGTGTGGGTTGAAGTCCTCGGAGCACGAGACCCGAAGATCGAAAGACTTCTGACCAATACGGAGCAAAGGGAAGAAACCGTCGGGGGACCGCTTTTTACCCCAGGACGAGAAAACTGAGTCCGGGGCATTCCCGCTCGCGTTTTCTTGGGACGAGCACCGGAAGTCCTCGAGCTCAGCCCGTTTCCTTCGCTGCAAGTGCATTTCCAGTGGTTTCTGACACCGGACGAGCGTTCGCCACTCGTTGGAAGCTTCGCCCATCTTTTGGACCGTTTTGGGTCGCACCACAGTTCTCCCTCCAACGAGCTCGCTTCCCGACCTATACCTCCGGAAAACGTGTCAGGGAGCATGCCAGGAGTGTGGGTTGAAGTCCTCGGAGCACGAGACCCGAAGATCGAAAGACTTATGACCAATACGGAGCAAAGGGAAGAAACCGTCGGGGGACCGCTTTTTACCCCAGGACGAGAAAACTGAGTCCGGGGCATTCCCGCTCGCGTTTTCATGGGACGAGCACCGGAAGTCCTCGAGCTCAGCCCGTTTCCTTCGCTGCAAGTGCAATTCCAGTGGTTCCTGACACCGGACGAGCGTTCGCCACTCGTTGGAAGCTTCGGCCATCTTTTGGACCGTTTTGGGTCGCACCACAGTTCTCCCTCCAACGAGCTCGCTTCCCGACCTATACCTCCGGAAAACGTGTCAGGGAGCATGCCAGGAGTGTGGGTTGAAGTCCTCGGAGCACGAGACCCGAAGATCGAAAGACTTATGACCAATACGGAGCAAAGGGAAGAAACCGTCGGGGGACCGCTTTTTACCCCAGGACGAGAAAACTGAGTCCGGGGCATTCCCGCTCGCGTTTTCTTGGGACGAGCACCGGAAGTCCTCGAGCTCAGCCCGTTTCCTTCGCTGCAAGTGCATTTCCAGTGGTTTCTGACACCGGACGAGCGTTCGCCACTCGTTGGAAGCTTCGGCCATCTTTTGGACCGTTTTGGGTCGCACCACAGTTCTCCCTCCAACGAGCTCGCTTCCCGACCTATACCTCCAGAAAACGTGTAAGGGAGCATGCCAGGAGTGTGGGTTGAAGTCCTCGGAGCACGAGACCCGAAGATCGAAAGACTTATGACCAATACGGAGCAAAGGGAAGAAACCGTCGGGGGACCGCTTTTTACCCCAGGACGAGAAAACTGAGTCCGGGGCATTCCCGCTCGCGTTTTCTTGGGACGAGCACCGGAAGTCCTCGAGCTCAGCCCGTTTCCTTCGCTGCAAGTGCATTTCCAGTGGTTTCTGACACCGGACGAGCGTTCGCCACTCGTTGGAAGCTTCGGCCATCTTTTGGACCGTTTTGGGTCGCACCACAGTTCTCCCTCCAACGAGCTCGCTTCCCGACCTATACCTCCGGAAAACGTGTCAGGGAGCATGCCAGGAGTGTGGGTTGAAGTCCTCGGAGCACGAGACCCGAAGATCGAAAGACTTATGACCAATACGGAGCAAAGGGAAGAAACCGTCGGGGGACCGCTTTTTACCCCAGGACGAGAAAACTGAGTCCGGGGCATTCCCGCTCGCGTTTTCTTGGGACGAGCACCGGAAGTCCTCGAGCTCAGCCCGTTTCCTTCGCTGCAAGTGCATTTCCAGTGGTTTCTGACACCGGACGAGCGTTCGCCACTCGTTGGAAGCTTCGGCCATCTTTTGGACCGTTTTGGGTCGCACCACAGTTCTCCCTCCAACGAGCTCGCTTCCCGACCTATACCTCCAGAAAACGTGTCAGGGAGCATGCCAGGAGTGTGGGTTGAAGTCCTCGGAGCACGAGACCCGAAGATCGAAAGACTTATGACCAATACGGAGCAAAGGGAAGAAACCGTCGGGGGACCGCTTTTTACCCCAGGACGAGAAAACTGAGTCCGGGGCATTCCCGCTCGCGTTTTCTTGGGACGAGCACCGGAAGTCCTCGAGCTCAGCCCGTTTCCTTCGCTGCAAGTGCATTTGCAGTGGTTTCTGACACCGGACGAGCGTTCGCCACTCGTTGGAAGCTTCGGCCATCTTTTGGACCGTTTTGGGTCGCACCACAGTTCTCCCTCCAACGAGCTCGCTTCCCGACCTATACCTCCAGAAAACGTGTCAGGGAGCATGCCAGGAGTGTGGGTTGAAGTCCTCGGAGCACGAGACCCGAAGATCGAAAGACTTATGACCAATACGGAGCAAAGGGAAGAAACCGTCGGGGGACCGCTTTTTACCCCAGGACGAGAAAACTGAGTCCGGGGCATTCCCGCTCGCGTTTTGTTGGGACGAGCACCGGAAGTCCTCGAGCTCAGCCCGTTTCCTTCGCTGCAAGTGCATTTCCAGTGGTTTCTGACACCGGACGAGCGTTCGCCACTCGTTGGAAGCTTCGGCCATCTTTTGGACCGTTTTGGGTCGCACCACAGTTCTCCCTCCAACGAGCTCGCTTCCCGACCTATACCTCCGGAAAACGTGTCAGGGAGCATGCCAGGAGTGTGGGTTGAAGTCCTCGGAGCACGAGACCCGAAGATCGAAAGACTTATGACCAATACGGAGCAAAGGGAAGAAACCGTCGGGGGACCGCTTTTTACCCCAGGACGAGAAAACTGAGTCCGGGGCATTCCCGCTCGCGTTTTCTTGCGACGAGCACCGGAAGTCCTCGAGCTCAGCCCGTTTCCTTCGCTGCAAGTGCATTTCCAGTGGTTTCTGACACCGGACGAGCGTTCGCCACTCGTTGGAAGCTTCGGCCATCTTTTGGACCGTTTTGGGTCGCACCACAGTTCTCCCTCCAACGAGCTCGCTTCCCGACCTATACCTCCGGAAAACGTGTCAGGGAGCATGCCAGGAGTGTGGGTTGAAGTCCTCGGAGCACGAGACCCGAAGATCGAAAGACTTATGACCAATACGGAGCAAAGGGAAGAAACCGTCGGGGGACCGCTTTTTACCCCAGGACGAGAAAACTGAGTCCGGGGCATTCCCGCTCGCGTTTTCTTGGGACGAGCACCGGAAGTCCTCGAGCTCAGCCCGTTTCCTTCGCTGCAAGTGCAATTCCAGTGGTTCCTGACACCGGACGAGCGTTCGCCACTCGTTGGAAGCTTCGGCCATCTTTTGGACCGTTTTGGGTCGCACCACAGTTCTCCCTCCAACGAGCTCGCTTCCCGACCTATACCTCCGGAAAACGTGTCAGGGAGCATGCCAGGAGTGTGGGTTGAAGTCCTCGGAGCACGAGACCCGAAGATCGAAAGACTTATGACCAATACGGAGCAAAGGGAAGAAACCGTCGGGGGACCGCTTTTTACCCCAGGACGAGAAAACTGAGTCCGGGGCATTCCCGCTCGCGTTTTCTTGGGACGAGCACCGGAAGTCCTCGAGCTCAGCCCGTTTCCTTCGCTGCAAGTGCATTTCCAGTGGTTTCTGACACCGGACGAGCGTTCGCCACTCGTTGGAAGCTTCGGCCATCTTTTGGACCGTTTTGGGTCGCACCACAGTTCTCCCTCCAACGAGCTCGCTTCCCGACCTATACCTCCAGAAAACGTGTAAGGGAGCATGCCAGGAGTGTGGGTTGAAGTCCTCGGAGCACGAGACCCGAAGATCGAAAGACTTATGACCAATACGGAGCAAAGGGAAGAAACCGTCGGGGGACCGCTTTTTACCCCAGGACGAGAAAACTGAGTCCGGGGCATTCCCGCTCGCGTTTTCTTGGGACGAGCACCGGAAGTCCTCGAGCTCAGCCCGTTTCCTTCGCTGCAAGTGCATTTCCAGTGGTTTCTGACACCGGACGAGCGTTCGCCACTCGTTGGAAGCTTCGGCCATCTTTTGGACCGTTTTGGGTCGCACCACAGTTCTCCCTCCAACGAGCTCGCTTCCCGACCTATACCTCCGGAAAACGTGTCAGGGAGCATGCCAGGAGTGTGGGTTGAAGTCCTCGGAGCACGAGACCCGAAGATCGAAAGACTTATGACCAATACGGAGCAAAGGGAAGAAACCGTCGGGGGACCGCTTTTTACCCCAGGACGAGAAAACTGAGTCCGGGGCATTCCCGCTCGCGTTTTCTTGGGACGAGCACCGGAAGTCCTCGAGCTCAGCCCGTTTCCTTCGCTGCAAGTGCATTTCCAGTGGTTTCTGACACCGGACGAGCGTTCGCCACTCGTTGGAAGCTTCGGCCATCTTTTGGACCGTTTTGGGTCGCACCACAGTTCTCCCTCCAACGAGCTCGCTTCCCGACCTATACCTCCGGAAAACGTGTCAGGGAGCATGCCAGGAGTGTGGGTTGAAGTCCTCGGAGCACGAGACCCGAAGATCGAAAGACTTATGACCAATACGGAGCAAAGGGAAGAAACCGTCGGGGGACCGCTTTTTACCCCAGGACGAGAAAACTGAGTCCGGGGCATTCCCGCTCGCGTTTTCTTGGGACGAGCACCGGAAGTCCTCGAGCTCAGCCCGTTTCCTTCGCTGCAAGTGCATTTCCAGTGGTTTCTGACACCGGACGAGCGTTCGCCACTCGTTGGAAGCTTCGGCCATCTTTTGGACCGTTTTGGGTCGCACCACAGTTCTCCCTCCAACGAGCTCGCTTCCCGACCTATACCTCCGGAAAACGTGTCAGGGAGCATGCCAGGAGTGTGGGTTGAAGTCCTCGGAGCACGAGACCCGAAGATCGAAAGACTTATGACCAATACGGAGCAAAGGGAAGAAACCGTCGGGGGACCGCTTTTTACCCCAGGACGAGAAAACTGAGTCCGGGGCATTCCCGCTCGCGTTTTCTTGGGACGAGCACCGGAAGTCCTCGAGCTCAGCCCGTTTCCTTCGCTGCAAGTGCATTTCCAGTGGTTTCTGACACCGGACGAGCGTTCGCCACTCGTTGGAAGCTTCGGCCATCTTTTGGACCGTTTTGGGTCGCACCACAGTTCTCCCTCCAACGAGCTCGCTTCCCGACCTATACCTCCAGAAAACGTGTCAGGGAGCATGCCAGGAGTGTGGGTTGAAGTCCTCGGAGCACGAGACCCGAAGATCGAAAGACTTATGACCAATACGGAGCAAAGGGAAGAAACCGTCGGGGGACCGCTTTTTACCCCAGGACGAGAAAACTGAGTCCGGGGCATTCCCGCTCGCGTTTTGTTGGGACGAGCACCGGAAGTCCTCGAGCTCAGCCCGTTTCCTTCGCTGCAAGTGCATTTCCAGTGGTTTCTGACACCGGACGAGCGTTCGCCACTCGTTGGAAGCTTCGGCCATCTTTTGGACCGTTTTGGGTCGCACCACAGTTCTCCCTCCAACGAGCTCGCTTCCCGACCTATACCTCCGGAAAACGTGTCAGGGAGCATGCCAGGAGTGTGGGTTGAAGTCCTCGGAGCACGAGACCCGAAGATCGAAAGACTTATGACCAATACGGAGCAAAGGGAAGAAACCGTCGGGGGACCGCTTTTTACCCCAGGACGAGAAAACTGAGTCCGGGGCATTCCCGCTCGCGTTTTCTTGCGACGAGCACCGGAAGTCCTCGAGCTCAGCCCGTTTCCTTCGCTGCAAGTGCATTTCCAGTGGTTTCTGACACCGGACGAGCGTTCGCCACTCGTTGGAAGCTTCGGCCATCTTTTGGACCGTTTTGGGTCGCACCACAGTTCTCCCTCCAACGAGCTCGCTTCCCGACCTATACCTCCGGAAAACGTGTCAGGGAGCATGCCAGGAGTGTGGGTTGAAGTCCTCGGAGCACGAGACCCGAAGATCGAAAGACTTATGACCAATACGGAGCAAAGGGAAGAAACCGTCGGGGGACCGCTTTTTACCCCAGGACGAGAAAACTGAGTCCGGGGCATTCCCGCTCGCGTTTTCTTGGGACGAGCACCGGAAGTCCTCGAGCTCAGCCCGTTTCCTTCGCTGCAAGTGCATTTCCAGTGGTTTCTGACACCGGACGAGCGTTCGCCACTCGTTGGAAGCTTCGGCCATCTTTTGGACCGTTTTGGGTCGCACCACAGTTCTCCCTCCAACGAGCTCGCTTCCCGACCTATACCTCCGGAAAACGTGTCAGGGAGCATGCCAGGAGTGTGGGTTGAAGTCCTCGGAGCACGAGACCCGAAGATCGAAAGACTTATGACCAATACGGAGCAAAGGGAAGAAACCGTCGGGGGACCGCTTTTTACCCCAGGACGAGAAAACTGAGTCCGGGGCATTCCTGCTCGCGTTTTCTTGGGACGAGCACCGGAAGTCCTCGAGCTCAGCCCGTTTCCTTCGCTGCAAGTGCATTTCCAGTGGTTTCTGACACCGGACGAGCGTTCGCCACTCGTTGGAAGCTTCGGCCATCTTTTGGACCGTTTTGGGTCGCACCACAGTTCTCCCTCCAACGAGCTCGCTTCCCGACCTATACCTCCGGAAAACGTGTCAGGGAGCATGCCAGGAGTGTGGGTTGAAGTCCTCGGAGCACGAGACCCGAAGATCGAAAGACTTATGACCAATACGGAGCAAAGGGAAGAAACCGTCGGGGGACCGCTTTCTACCCCAGGACGAGAAAACTGAGTCCGGGGCATTCCCGCTCGCGTTTTCTTGGGACGAGCACCGGAAGTCCTCGAGCTCAGCCCGTTTCCTTCGCTGCAAGTGCATTTCCAGTGGTTTCTGACACCGGACGAGCGTTCGCCACTCGTTGGAAGCTTCGGCCATCTTTTGGACCGTTTTGGGTCGCACCACAGTTCTCCCTCCAACGAGCTCGCTTCCCGACCTATACCTCCGGAAAACGTGTCAGGGAGCATGCCAGGAGTGTGGGTTGAAGTCCTCGGAGCACGAGACCCGAAGATCGAAAGACTTATGACCAATACGGAGCAAAGGGAAGAAACCGTCGGGGGACCGCTTTTTACCCCAGGACGAGAAAACTGAGTCCGGGGCATTCCCGCTCGCGTTTTCTTGGGACGAGCACCGGAAGTCCTCGAGCTCAGCCCGTTTCCTTCGCTGCAAGTGCATTTCCAGTGGTTTCTGACACCGGACGAGCGTTCGCCACTCGTTGGAAGCTTCGGCCATCTTTTGGACCGTTTTGGGTCGCACCACAGTTCTCCCTCCAACGAGCTCGCTTCCCGACCTATACCTCCGGAAAACGTGTCAGGGAGCATGCCAGGAGTGTGGGTTGAAGTCCTCGGAGCACGAGACCCGAAGATCGAAAGACTTATGACCAATACGGAGCAAAGGGAAGAAACCGTCGGGGGACCGCTTTCTACCCCAGGACGAGAAAACTGAGTCCGGGGCATTCCCGCTCGCGTTTTCTTGGGACGAGCACCGGAAGTCCTCGAGCTCAGCCCGTTTCCTTCGCTGCAAGTGCATTTCCAGTGGTTTCTGACACCGGACGAGCGTTCGCCACTCGTTGGAAGCTTCGGCCATCTTTTGGACCGTTTTGGGTCGCACCACAGTTCTCCCTCCAACGAGCTCGCTTCCCGACCTATACCTCCGGAAAACGTGTCAGGGAGCATGCCAGGAGTGTGGGTTGAAGTCCTCGGAGCACGAGACCCGAAGATCGAAAGACTTATGACCAATACGGAGCAAAGGGAAGAAACCGTCGGGGGGACCGCTTTTTACCCCAGGACGAGAAAACTGAGTCCGGGGCATTCCCGCTCGCGTTTTCTTGGGACGAGCACCGGAAGTCCTCGAGCTCAGCCCGTTTCCTTCGCTGCAAGTGCATTTCCAGTGGTTTCTGACACCGGACGAGCGTTCGCCACTCGTTGGAAGCTTCGGCCATCTTTTGGACCGTTTTGGGTCGCACCACAGTTCTCCCTCCAACGAGCTCGCTTCCCGACCTATACCTCCGGAAAACGTGTCAGGGAGCATGCCAGGAGTGTGGGTTGAAGTCCTCGGAGCACGAGACCCGAAGATCGAAAGACTTATGACCAATACGGAGCAAAGGGAAGAAACCGTCGGGGGACCGCTTTTTACCCCAGGACGAGAAAACTGAGTCCGGGGCATTCCCGCTCGCGTTTTCTTGGGACGAGCACCGGAAGTCCTCGAGCTCAGCCCGTTTCCTTCGCTGCAAGTGCATTTCCAGTGGTTTCTGACACCGGACGAGCGTTCGCCACTCGTTGGAAGCTTCGGCCATCTTTTGGACCGTTTTGGGTCGCACCACAGTTCTCCCTCCAACGAGCTCGCTTCCCGACCTATACCTCCGGAAAACGTGTCAGGGAGCATGCCAGGAGTGTGGGTTGAAGTCCTCGGAGCACGAGACCCGAAGATCGAAAGACTTATGACCAATACGGAGCAAAGGGAAGAAACCGTCGGGGGACCGCTTTTTACCCCAGGACGAGAAAACTGAGTCCGGGGCATTCCCGCTCGCGTTTTCTTGGGACGAGCACCGGAAGTCCTCGAGCTCAGCCCGTTTCCTTCGCTGCAAGTGCATTTCCAGTGGTTTCTGACACCGGACGAGCATTCGCCACTCGTTGGAAGCTTCGGCCATCTTTTGGACCGTTTTGGGTCGCACCACAGTTCTCCCTCCAACGAGCTCGCTTCCCGACCTATACCTCCGGAAAACGTGTCAGGGAGCATGCCAGGAGTGTGGGTTGAAGTCCTCGGAGAACGAGACCCGAAGATCGAAAGACTTATGACCAATACGGAGCAAAGGGAAGAAACCGTCGGGGGACCGCTTTTTACCCCAGGACGAGAAAACTGAGTCCGGGGCATTCCCGCTCGCGTTTTCTTGGGACGAGCACCGGAAGTCCTCGAGCTCAGCCCGTTTCCTTCGCTGCAAGTGCATTTCCAGTGGTTTCTGACACCGGACGAGCGTTCGCCACTCGTTGGAAGCTTCGGCCATCTTTTGGACCGTTTTGGGTCGCACCACAGTTCTCCCTCCAACGAGCTCGCTTCCCGACCTATACCTCCGGAAAACGTGTCAGGGAGCATGCCAGGAGTGTGGGTTGAAGTCCTCGGAGCACGAGACCCGAAGATCGAAAGACTTATGACCAATACGGAGCAAAGGGAAGAAACCGTCGGGGGACCGCTTTTTACCCCAGGACGAGAAAACTGAGTCCGGGGCATTCCCGCTCGCGTTTTGTTGGGATGAGCACCGGAAGTCCTCGAGCTCAGCCCGTTTCCTTCGCTGCAAGTGCATTTCCAGTGGTTTCTGACACCGGACGAGCGTTCGCCACTCGTTGGAAGCTTCGGCCATCTTTTGGACCGTTTTGGGTCGCACCACAGTTCTCCCTCCAACGAGCTCGCTTCCCGACCTATACCTCCGGAAAACGTGTTAGGGAGCATGCCAGGAGTGTGGGTTGAAGTCCTCGGAGCACGAGACCCGAAGATCGAAAGACTTATGACCAATACGGAGCAAAGGGAAGAAACCGTCGGGGGACCGCTTTTTACCCCAGGACGAGAAAACTGAGTCCGGAGCATTCCCGCTCGCGTTTTCTTGGGACGAGCACCGGAAGTCCTCGAGCTCAGCCCGTTTCCTTCGCTGCAAGTGCATTTCCAGTGGTTTCTGACACCGGACGAGCGTTCGCCACTCGTTGGAAGCTTCGGCCATCTTTTGGACCGTTTTGGGTCGCACCACAGTTCTCCCTCCAACGAGCTCGCTTCCCGACCTATACCTCCGGAAAACGTGTCAGGGAGCATGCCAGGAGTGTGGGTTGAAGTCCTCGGAGCACGAGACCCGAAGATCGAAAGACTTATGACCAATACGGAGCAAAGGGAAGAAACCGTCGGGGGACCGCTTTTTACCCCAGGACGAGAAAACTGAGTCCGGGGCATTCCCGCTCGCGTTTTCTTGGGACGAGCACCGGAAGTCCTCGAGCTCAGCCCGTTTCCTTCGCTGCAAGTGCATTTCCAGTGGTTTCTGACACCGGACGAGCATTCGCCACTCGTTGGAAGCTTCGGCCATCTTTTGGACCGTTTTGGGTCGCACCACAGTTCTCCCTCCAACGAGCTCGCTTCCCGACCTATACCTCCGGAAAACGTGTCAGGGAGCATGCCAGGAGTGTGGGTTGAAGTCCTCGGAGAACGAGACCCGAAGATCGAAAGACTTATGACCAATACGGAGCAAAGGGAAGAAACCGTCGGGGGACCGCTTTTTACCCCAGGACGAGAAAACTGAGTCCGGGGCATTCCCGCTCGCGTTTTCTTGGGACGAGCACCGGAAGTCCTCGAGCTCAGCCCGTTTCCTTCGCTGCAAGTGCATTTCCAGTGGTTTCTGACACCGGACGAGCGTTCGCCACTCGTTGGAAGCTTCGGCCATCTTTTGGACCGTTTTGGGTCGCACCACAGTTCTCCCTCCAACGAGCTCGCTTCCCGACCTATACCTCCGGAAAACGTGTCAGGGAGCATGCCAGGAGTGTGGGTTGAAGTCCTCGGAGCACGAGACCCGAAGATCGAAAGACTTATGACCAATACGGAGCAAAGGGAAGAAACCGTCGGGACCGCTTTTTACCCCAGGACGAGAAAACTGAGTCCGGGGCATTCCCGCTCGCGTTTTCTTGGGACGAGCACCGGAAGTCCTCGAGCTCAGCCCGTTTCCTTCGCTGCAAGTGCATTTCCAGTGGTTTCTGACACCGGACGAGCGTTCGCCACTCGTTGGAAGCTTCGGCCATCTTTTGGACCGTTTTGGGTCGCACCACAGTTCTCCCTCCAACGAGCTCGCTTCCCGACCTATACCTCCGGAAAACGTGTCAGGGAGCATGCCAGGAGTGTGGGTTGAAGTCCTCGGAGCACGAGACCCGAAGATCGAAAGACTTATGACCAATACGGAGCAAAGGGAAGAAACCGTCGGGGGACCGCTTTTTACCCCAGGACGAGAAAACTGAGTCCGGAGCATTCCCGCTCGCGTTTTCTTGGGACGAGCACCGGAAGTCCTCGAGCTCAGCCCGTTTCCTTCGCTGCAAGTGCATTTCCAGTGGTTTCTGACACCGGACGAGCGTTCGCCACTCGTTGGAAGCTTCGGCCATCTTTTGGACCGTTTTGGGTCGCACCACAGTTCTCCCTCCAACGAGCTCGCTTCCCGACCTATACCTCCGGAAAACGTGTCAGGGAGCATGCCAGGAGTGTGGGTTGAAGTCCTCGGAGCACGAGACCCGAAGATCGAAAGACTTATGACCAATACGGAGCAAAGGGAAGAAACCGTCGGGGGGACCGCTTTTTACCCCAGGACGAGAAAACTGAGTCCGGGGCATTCCCGCTCGCGTTTTCTTGGGACGAGCACCGGAAGTCCTCGAGCTCAGCCCGTTTCCTTCGCTGCAAGTGCATTTCCAGTGGTTTCTGACACCGGACGAGCATTCGCCACTCGTTGGAAGCTTCGGCCATCTTTTGGACCGTTTTGGGTCGCACCACAGTTCTCCCTCCAACGAGCTCGCTTCCCGACCTATACCTCCGGAAAACGTGTCAGGGAGCATGCCAGGAGTGTGGGTTGAAGTCCTCGGAGAACGAGACCCGAAGATCGAAAGACTTATGACCAATACGGAGCAAAGGGAAGAAACCGTCGGGGGGACCGCTTTTTACCCCAGGACGAGAAAACTGAGTCCGGGGCATTCCCGCTCGCGTTTTCTTGGGGACGAGCACCGGAAGTCCTCGAGCTCAGCCCGTTTCCTTCGCTGCAAGTGCATTTCCAGTGGTTTCTGACACCGGACGAGCGTTCGCCACTCGTTGGAAGCTTCGGCCATCTTTTGGACCGTTTTGGGTCGCACCACAGTTCTCCCTCCAACGAGCTCGCTTCCCGACCTATACCTCCGGAAAACGTGTCAGGGAGCATGCCAGGAGTGTGGGTTGAAGTCCTCGGAGCACGAGACCCGAAGATCGAAAGACTTATGACCAATACGGAGCAAAGGGAAGAAACCGTCGGGGGACCGCTTTTTACCCCAGGACGAGAAAACTGAGTCCGGGGCATTCCCGCTCGCGTTTTCTTGGGACGAGCACCGGAAGTCCTCGAGCTCAGCCCGTTTCCTTCGCTGCAAGTGCATTTCCAGTGGTTTCTGACACCGGACGAGCGTTCGCCACTCGTTGGAAGCTTCGGCCATCTTTTGGACCGTTTTGGGTCGCACCACAGTTCTCCCTCCAACGAGCTCGCTTCCCGACCTATACCTCCGGAAAACGTGTCAGGGAGCATGCCAGGAGTGTGGGTTGAAGTCCTCGGAGCACGAGACCCGAAGATCGAAAGACTTATGACCAATACGGAGCAAAGGGAAGAAACCGTCGGGGGACCGCTTTTTACCCCAGGACGAGAAAACTGAGTCCGGGGCATTCCCGCTCGCGTTTTCTTGGGACGAGCACCGGAAGTCCTCGAGCTCAGCCCGTTTCCTTCGCTGCAAATGCATTTCCAGTGGTTTCTGACACCGGACGAGCGTTCGCCACTCGTTGGAAGCTTCGGCCATCTTTTGGACCGTTTTGGGTCGCACCACAGTTCTCCCTCCAACGAGCTCGCTTCCCGACCTATACCTCCGGAAAACGTGTCAGGGAGCATGCCAGGAGTGTGGGTTGAAGTCCTCGGAGCACGAGACCCGAAGATCGAAAGACTTATGACCAATACGGAGCAAAGGGAAGAAACCGTCGGGGGACCGCTTTTTACCCCAGGACGAGGAAAACTGAGTCCGGGGCATTCCCGCTCGCGTTTTCTTGGGACGAGCACCGGAAGTCCTCGAGCTCAGCCCGTTTCCTTCGCTGCAAGTGCATTTCCAGTGGTTTCTGACACCGGACGAGCGTTCGCCACTCGTTGGAAGCTTCGGCCATCTTTTGGACCGTTTTGGGTCGCACCACAGTTCTCCCTCCAACGAGCTCGCTTCCCGACCTATACCTCCGGAAAACGTGTCAGGGAGCATGCCAGGAGTGTGGGTTGAAGTCCTCGGAGCACGAGACCCGAAGATCGAAAGACTTATGACCAATACGGAGCAAAGGGAAGAAACCGTCGGGGGACCGCTTTTTACCCCAGGACGAGAAAACTGAGTCCGGGGCATTCCCGCTCGCGTTTTCTTGGGACGAGCACCGGAAGTCCTCGAGCTCAGCCCGTTTCCTTCGCTGCAAATGCATTTCCAGTGGTTTCTGACACCGGACGAGCGTTCGCCACTCGTTGGAAGCTTCGGCCATCTTTTGGACCGTTTTGGGTCGCACCACAGTTCTCCCTCCAACGAGCTCGCTTCCCGACCTATACCTCCGGAAAACGTGTCAGGGAGCATGCCAGGAGTGTGGGTTGAAGTTCTCGGAGCACGAGACCCGAAGATCGAAAGACTTATGACCAATACGGAGCAAAGGGAAGAAACCGTCGGGGGACCGCTTTTTACCCCAGGACGAGAAAACTGAGTCCGGGGCATTCCCGCTCGCGTTTTCTTGGGACGAGCACCGGAAGTCCTCGAGCTCAGCCCGTTTCCTTCGCTGCAAGTGCATTTCCAGTGGTTTCTGACACCGGACGAGCATTCGCCACTCGTTGGAAGCTTCGGCCATCTTTTGGACCGTTTTGGGTCGCACCACAGTTCTCCCTCCAACGAGCTCGCTTCCCGACCTATACCTCCGGAAAACGTGTCAGGGAGCATGCCAGGAGTGTGGGTTGAAGTCCTCGGAGAACGAGACCCGAAGATCGAAAGACTTATGACCAATACGGAGCAAAGGGAAGAAACCGTCGGGGGACCGCTTTTTACCCCAGGACGAGGAAAACTGAGTCCGGGGCATTCCCGCTCGCGTTTTCTTGGGACGAGCACCGGAAGTCCTCGAGCTCAGCCCGTTTCCTTCGCTGCAAGTGCATTTCCAGTGGTTTCTAACACCGGACGAGCGTTCGCCACTCGTTGGAAGCTTCGGCCATCTTTTGGACCGTTTTGGGTCGCACCACAGTTCTCCCTCCAACGAGCTCGCTTCCCGACCTATACCTCCGGAAAACGTGTCAGGGAGCATGCCAGGAGTGTGGGTTGAAGTCCTCGGAGCACGAGACCCGAAGATCGAAAGACTTATGACCAATACGGAGCAAAGGGAAGAAACCGTCGGGGGGACCGCTTTTTACCCCAGGACGAGAAAACTGAGTCCGGGGCATTCCCGCTCGCGTTTTCTTGGGACGAGCACCGGAAGTCCTCGAGCTCAGCCCGTTTCCTTCGCTGCAAGTGCATTTCCAGTGGTTTCTGACACCGAACGAGCGTTCGCCACTCGTTGGAAGCTTCGGCCATCTTTTGGACCGTTTTGGGTCGCACCACAGTTCTCCCTCCAACGAGCTCGCTTCCCGACCTATACCTCCGGAAAACGTGTCAGGGAGCATGCCAGGAGTGTGGGTTGAAGTCCTCGGAGCACGAGACCCGAAGATCGAAAGACTTATGACCAATACGGAGCAAAGGGAAGAAACCGTCGGGGGACCGCTTTTTACCCCAGGACGAGAAAACTGAGTCCGGGGCATTCCTGCTCGCGTTTTCTTGGGACGAGCACCAGAAGTCCTCGAGCTCAGCCCGTTTCCTTCGCTGCAAGTGCATTTCCAGTGGTTTCTGACACCGGACGAGCGTTCGCCACTCGTTGGAAGCTTCGGCCATCTTTTGGACCGTTTTGGGTCGCACCACAGTTCTCCCTCCAACGAGCTCGCTTCCCGACCTAAACCTCCGGAAAACGTGTCAGGGAGCATGCCAGGAGTGTGGGTTGAAGTCCTCGAAGCACGAGACCCGAAGATCGAAAGACTTATGACCAATACGGAGCAAAGGGAAGAAACCGTCGGGGGACCGCTTTTTACCCCAGGACGAGAAAACTGAGTCCGGGGCATTCCCGCTCGCGTTTTCTTGGGACGAGCACCGGAAGTCCTCGAGCTCAGCCCGTTTCCTTCGCTGCAAGTGCATTTCCAGTGGTTTCTGACACCGGACGAGCGTTCGCCACTCGTTGGAAGCTTCGGCCATCTTTTGGACCGTTTTGGGTCGCACCACAGTTCTCCCTCCAACGAGCTCGCTTCCCGACCTATACCTCCGGAAAACGTGTCAGGGAGCATGCCAGGAGTGTGGGTTGAAGTCCTCGGAGCACGAGACCCGAAGATCGAAAGACTTATGACCAATACGGAGCAAAGGGAAGAAACCGTCGGGGGACCGCTTTTTACCCCAGGACGAGAAAACTGAGTCCGGGGCATTCCCGCTCGCGTTTTCTTGGGACGAGCACCGGAAGTCCTCGAGCTCAGCCCGTTTCCTTCGCTGCAAGTGCATTTCCAGTGGTTTCTGACACCGAACGAGCGTTCGCCACTCGTTGGAAGCTTCGGCCATCTTTTGGACCGTTTTGGGTCGCACCACAGTTCTCCCTCCAACGAGCTCGCTTCCCAACCTATACCTCCGGAAAACGTGTCAGGGGAGCATGCCAGGAGTGTGGGTTGAAGTCCTCGGAGCACGAGACCCGAAGATCGAAAGACTTATGACCAATACGGAGCAAAGGGAAGAAACCGTCGGGGGGACCGCTTTTTACCCCAGGACGAGAAAACTGAGTCCGGGGCATTCCCTGCTCGCGTTTTCTTGGGACGAGCACTGGAAGTCCTCGAGCTCAGCCCGTTTCCTTCGCTGCAAGTGCATTTCCAGTGGTTTCTGACACCGGACGAGCGTTCGCCACTCGTTGGAAGCTTCGGCCATCTTTTGGACCGTTTTGGGGTCGCACCACAGTTCTCCCTCCAACGAGCTCGCTTCCCGACCTAAACCTCCGGAAAACGTGTCAGGGAGCATGCCAGGAGTGTGGGTTGAAGTCCTCGAAGCACGAGACCCGAAGATCGAAAGACTTATGACCAATACGGAGCAAAGGGAAGAAACCGTCGGGGGACCGCTTTTTACCCCAGGACGAGAAAACTGAGTCCGGGGCATTCCCGCTCGCGTTTTCTTGGGACGAGCACCGGAAGTCCTCGAGCTCAGCCCGTTTCCTTCGCTGCAAGTGCATTTCCAGTGGTTTCTGACACCGGACGAGCGTTCGCCACTCGTTGGAAGCTTCGGCCATCTTTTGGACCGTTTTGGGTCGCACCACAGTTCTCCCTCCAACGAGCTCGCTTCCCGACCTATACCTCCGGAAAACGTGTCAGGGAGCATGCCAGGAGTGTGGGTTGAAGTCCTCGGAGCACGAGACCCGAAGATCGAAAGACTTATGACCAATACGGAGCAAAGGGAAGAAACCGTCGGGGGACCGCTTTTTACCCCAGGACGAGAAAACTGAGTCCGGGGCATTCCCGCTCGCGTTTTCTTGGGACGAGCACCGGAAGTCCTCGAGCTCAGCCCGTTTCCTTCGCTGCAAGTGCATTTCCAGTGGTTTCTGACACCGGACGAGCGTTCGCCACTCGTTGGAAGCTTCGGCCATCTTTTGGACCGTTTTGGGTCGCACCACAGTTCTCCCTCCAACGAGCTCGCTTCCCGACCTATACCTCCGGAAAACGTGTCAGGGAGCATGCCAGGAGTGTGGGTTGAAGTCCTCGGAGCACGAGACCCGAAGATCGAAAGACTTATGACCAATACGGAGCAAAGGGAAGAAACCGTCGGGGGACCGCTTTTTACCCCAGGACGAGAAAACTGAGTCCGGGGGCATTCCCGCTCGCGTTTTCTTGGGACGAGCACCGGAAGTCCTCGAGCTCAGCCCGTTTCCTTCTCTGCAAGTGCATTTCCAGTGGTTTCTGACACCGGACGAGCGTTCGCCACTCGTTGGAAGCTTCGGCCATCTTTTGGACCGTTTTGGGTCGCACCACAGTTCTCCCTCCAACGAGCTCGCTTCCCGACCTATACCTCCGGAAAACGTGTCAGGGAGCATGCCAGGAGTGTGGGTTGAAGTCCTCGGAGCACGAGACCCGAAGATCGAAAGACTTATGACCAATACGGAGCAAAGGGAAGAAACCGTCGGGGGGACCGCTTTTTACCCCAGGACGAGAAAACTGAGTCCGGGGCATTCCCGCTCGCGTTTTGTTGGGACGAGCACCGGAAGTCCTCGAGCTCAGCCCGTTTCCTTCGCTGCAAGTGCATTTCCAGTGGTTTCTGACACCGGACGAGCGTTCGCCACTCGTTGGAAGCTTCGGCCATCTTTTGGACCGTTTTGGGTCGCACCACAGTTCTCCCTCCAACGAGCTCGCTTCCCGACCTATACCTCCGGAAAACGTGTCAGGGAGCATGCCAGGAGTGTGGGTTGAAGTCCTCGGAGCACGAGACCCGAAGATCGAAAGACTTATGACCAATACGGAGCAAAGGGAAGAAACCGTCGGGGGACCGCTTTTTACCCCAGGACGAGAAAACTGAGTCCGGGGCATTCCCGCTCGCGTTTTCTTGGGACGAGCACCGGAAGTCCTCGAGCGCAGCCCGTTTCCTTCGCTGCAAGTGCATTTCCAGTGGTTTCTGACACCGGACGAGCGTTCGCCACTCGTTGGAAGCTTCGGCCATCTTTTGGACCGTTTTGGGTCGCACCACAGTTCTCCCTCCAACGAGCTCGCTTCCCGACCTATACCTCCGGAAAACGTGTCAGGGAGCATGCCAGGAGTGTGGGTTGAAGTCTCGGAGCACGAGACCCGAAGATCGAAAGACTTATGACCAATACGGAGCAAAGGGAAGAAACCGTCGGGGGACCGCTTTTTACCCCAGGACGAGAAAACTGAGTCCGGGGCATTCCTGCTCGCGTTTTCTTGGGACGAGCACCGGAAGTCCTCGAGCTCAGCCCGTTTCCTTCGCTGCAAGTGCATTTCCAGTGGTTTCTCACACCGGACGAGCGTTCGCCACTCGTTGGAAGCTTCGGCCATCTTTTGGACCGTTTTGGGTCGCACCACAGTTCTCCCTCCAACGAGCTCGCTTCCCGACCTATACCTCCGGAAAACGTGTCAGGGAGCATGCCAGGAGTGTGGGTTGAAGTCCTCGGAGCACGAGACCCGAAGATCGAAAGACTTATGACCAATACGGAGCAAAGGGAAGAAACCGTCGGGGGACCGCTTTTTACCCCAGGACGAGAAAACTGAGTCCGGGGCATTCCTGCTCGCGTTTTCTTGGGACGAGCACCGGAAGTCCTCGAGCTCAGCCCGTTTCCTTCGCTGCAAGTGCATTTCCAGTGGTTTCTGACACCGGACGAGCGTTCGCCACTCGTTGGAAGCTTCGGCCATCTTTTGGACCGTTTTGGGTCGCACCACAGTTCTCCCTCCAACGAGCTCGCTTCCCGACCTAAACCTCCGGAAAACGTGTCAGGGAGCATGCCGGGAGTGTGGGTTGAAGTCCTCGAAGCACGAGACCCGAAGATCGAAAGACTTATGACCAATACGGAGCAAAGGGAAGAAACCGTCGGGGGACCGCTTTTTACCCCAGGACGAGAAAACTGAGTCCGGGGCATTCCCGCTCGCGTTTTCTTGGGACGAGCACCGGAAGTCCTCGAGCTCAGCCCGTTTCCTTCGCTGCAAGTGCATTTCCAGTGGTTTCTGACACCGGACGAGCGTTCGCCACTCGTTGGAAGCTTCGGCCATCTTTTGGACCGTTTTGGGTCGCACCACAGTTCTCCCTCCAACGAGCTCGCTTCCCGACCTATACCTCCGGAAAACGTGTCAGGGAGCATGCCAGGAGTGTGGGTTGAAGTCCTCGGAGCACGAGACCCGAAGATCGAAAGACTTATGACCAATACGGAGCAAAGGGAAGAAACCGTCGGGGGACCGCTTTTTACCCCAGGACGAGAAAACTGAGTCCGGGGCATTCCCGCTCGCGTTTTCTTGGGACGAGCACCGAAAGTCCTCGAGCTCAGCCCGTTTCCTTCGCTGCAAGTGCATTTCCAGTGGTTTCTGACACCGGACGAGCGTTCGCCACTCGTTGGAAGCTTCGGCCATCTTTTGGACCGTTTTGGGTCGCACCACAGTTCTCCCTCCAACGAGCTCGCTTCCCGACCTATACCTCCGGAAAACGTGTCAGGGAGCATGCCAGGAGTGTGGGTTGAAGTCCTCGGAGCACGAGACCCGAAGATCGAAAGACTTATGACCAATACGGAGCAAAGGGAAGAAACCGTCGGGGGACCGCTTTTTACCCCAGGACGAGAAAACTGAGTCCGGGGCATTCCCGCTCGCGTTTTCTTGGGACGAGCACCGGAAGTCCTCGAGCTCAGCCCGTTTCCTTCGCTGCAAGTGCATTTCCAGTGGTTTCTGACACCGGACGAGCGTTCGCCACTCGTTGGAAGCTTCGGCCATCTTTTGGACCGTTTTGGGTCGCACCACAGTTCTCCCTCCAACGAGCTCGCTTCCCGACCTATACCTCCGGAAAACGTGTCAGGGAGCATGCCAGGAGTGTGGGTTGAAGTCCTCGGAGCACGAGACCCGAAGATCGAAAGACTTATGACCAATACGGAGCAAAGGGAAGAAACCGTCGGGGGACCGCTTTTTACCCCAGGACGAGAAAACTGAGTCCGGGGCATTCCCGCTCGCGTTTTCTTGGGACGAGCACCGGAAGTCCTCGAGCTCAGCCCGTTTCCTTCGCTGCAAGTGCATTTCCAGTGGTTTCTGACACCGGACGAGCGTTCGCCACTCGTTGGAAGCTTCGGCCATCTTTTGGACCGTTTTGGGTCGCACCACAGTTCTCCCTCCAACGTGCTCGCTTCCCGACCTATACCTCCGGAAAACGTGTCAGGGAGCATGCCAGGAGTGTGGGTTGAAGTCCTCGGAGCACGAGACCCGAAGATCGAAAGACTTATGACCAATACGGAGCAAAGGGAAGAAACCGTCGGGGGACCGCTTTTTACCCCAGGACGAGAAAACTGAGTCCGGGGCATTCCCGCTCGCGTTTTCTTGGGACGAGCACCGGAAGTCCTCGAGCTCAGCCCGTTTCCTTCGCTGCAAGTGCATTTCCAGTGGTTTCTGACACCGGACGAGCGTTCGCCACTCGTTGGAAGCTTCGGCCATCTTTTGGACCGTTTTGGGTCGCACCACAGTTCTCCCTCCAACGAGCTCGCTTCCCGACCTATACCTCCGGAAAACGTGTCAGGGAGCATGCCAGGAGTGTGGGTTGAAGTCCTCGGAGCACGAGACCCGAAGATCGAAAGACTTATGACCAATACGGAGCAAAGGGAAGAAACCGTCGGGGGACCGCTTTTTACCCCAGGACGAGAAAACTGAGTCCGGGGCATTCCCGCTCGCGTTTTCTTGGGACGAGCACCGGAAGTCCTCGAGCTCAGCCCGTTTCCTTCGCTGCAAGTGCATTTCCAGTGGTTTCTGACACCGGACGAGCGTTCGCCACTCGTTGGAAGCTTCGGCCATCTTTTGGACCGTTTTGGGTCGCACCACAGTTCTCCCTCCAACGAGCTCGCTTCCCGACCTATACCTCCGGAAAACGTGTCAGGGAGCATGCCAGGAGTGTGGGTTGAAGTCCTCGGAGCACGAGACCCGAAGATCGAAAGACTTATGACCAATACGGAGCAAAGGGAAGAAACCGTCGGGGGACCGCTTTTTACCCCAGGACGAGAAAACTGAGTCCGGGGCATTCCCGCTCGCGTTTTCTTGGGACGAGCACCGGAAGTCCTCGAGCTCAGCCCGTTTCCTTCGCTGCAAGTGCATTTCCAGTGGTTTCTGACACCGGACGAGCGTTCGCCACTCGTTGGAAGCTTCGGCCATCTTTTGGACCGTTTTGGGTCGCACCACAGTTCTCCCTCCAACGAGCTCGCTTCCCGACCTATACCTCCGGAAAACGTGTCAGGGAGCATGCCAGGAGTGTGGGTTGAAGTCCTCGGAGCACGAGACCCGAAGATCGAAAGACTTATGACCAATACGGAGCAAAGGGAAGAAACCGTCGGGGGACCGCTTTTTACCCCAGGACGAGAAAACTGAGTCCGGGGCATTCCCGCTCGCGTTTTCTTGGGACGAGCACCGGAAGTCCTCGAGCTCAGCCCGTTTCCTTCGCTGCAAGTGCATTTCCAGTGGTTTCTGACACCGGACGAGCGTTCGCCACTCGTTGGAAGCTTCGGCCATCTTTTGGACCGTTTTGGGTCGCACCACAGTTCTCCCTCCAACGAGCTCGCTTCCCGACCTATACCTCCGGAAAACGTGTCAGGGAGCATGCCAGGAGTGTGGGTTGAAGTCCTCGGAGCACGAGACCCGAAGATCGAAAGACTTATGACCAATACGGAGCAAAGGGAAGAAACCGTCGGGGGGACCGCTTTTTACCCCAGGACGAGAAACTGAGTCCGGGGCATTCCCGCTCGCGTTTTCTTGGGACGAGCACCGGAAGTCCTCGAGCTCAGCCCGTTTCCTTCGCTGCAAGTGCATTTCCAGTGGTTTCTGACACCGGACGAGCGTTCGCCACTCGTTGGAAGCTTCGGCCATCTTTTGGACCGTTTTGGGTCGCACCACAGTTCTCCCTCCAACGAGCTCGCTTCCCGACCTATACCTCCGGAAAACGTGTCAGGGAGCATGCCAGGAGTGTGGGTTGAAGTCCTCGGAGCACGAGACCCGAAGATCGAAAGACTTATGACCAATACGGAGCAAAGGGAAGAAACCGTCGGGGGACCGCTTTTTACCCCAGGACGAGAAAACTGAGTCCGGGGCATTCCCGCTCGCGTTTTCTTGGGACGAGCACCGGAAGTCCTCGAGCTCAGCCCGTTTCCTTCGCTGCAAGTGCATTTCCAGTGGTTTCTGACACCGGACGAGCGTTCGCCACTCGTTGGAAGCTTCGGCCATCTTTTGGACCGTTTTGGGTCGCACCACAGTTCTCCCTCCAACGAGCTCGCTTCCCGACCTATACCTCCGGAAAACGTGTCAGGGAGCATGCCAGGAGTGTGGGTTGAAGTCCTCGGAGCACGAGACCCGAAGATCGAAAGACTTATGACCAATACGGAGCAAAGGGAAGAAACCGTCGGGGGACCGCTTTTTACCCCAGGACGAGAAACTGAGTCCGGGGCATTCCCGCTCGCGTTTTCTTGGGACGAGCACCGGAAGTCCTCGAGCTCAGCCCGTTTCCTTCGCTGCAAGTGCATTTCCAGTGGTTTCTGACACCGGACGAGCGTTCGCCACTCGTTGGAAGCTTCGGCCATCTTTTGGACCGTTTTGGGTCGCACCACAGTTCTCCCTCCAACGAGCTCGCTTCCCGACCTATACCTCCGGAAAACGTGTCAGGGAGCATGCCAGGAGTGTGGGTTGAAGTCCTCGGAGCACGAGACCCGAAGATCGAAAGACTTATGACCAATACGGAGCAAAGGGAAGAAACCGTCGGGGGACCGCTTTTTACCCCAGGACGAGAAACTGAGTCCGGGGCATTCCCGCTCGCGTTTTCTTGGGACGAGCACCGGAAGTCCTCGAGCTCAGCCCGTTTCCTTCGCTGCAAGTGCATTTCCAGTGGTTTCTGACACCGGACGAGCGTTCGCCACTCGTTGGAAGCTTCGGCCATCTTTTGGACCGTTTTGGGTCGCACCACAGTTCTCCCTCCAACGAGCTCGCTTCCCGACCTATACCTCCGGAAAACGTGTCAGGGAGCATGCCAGGAGTGTGGGTTGAAGTCCTCGGAGCACGAGACCCGAAGATCGAAAGACTTATGACCAATACGGAGCAAAGGGAAGAAACCGTCGGGGGACCGCTTTTTACCCCAGGACGAGAAAACTGAGTCCGGGGCATTCCCGCTCGCGTTTTCTTGGGACGAGCACCGGAAGTCCTCGAGCTCAGCCCGTTTCCTTCGCTGCAAGTGCATTTCCAGTGGTTTCTGACACCGGACGAGCGTTCGCCACTCGTTGGAAGCTTCGGCCATCTTTTGGACCGTTTTGGGTCGCACCACAGTTCTCCCTCCAACGAGCTCGCTTCCCGACCTATACCTCCGGAAAACGTGTCAGGGAGCATGCCAGGAGTGTGGGTTGAAGTCCTCGGAGCACGAGACCCGAAGATCGAAAGACTTATGACCAATACGGAGCAAAGGGAAGAAACCGTCGGGGGACCGCTTTTTACCCCAGGACGAGAAAACTGAGTCCGGGGCATTCCCGCTCGCGTTTTCTTGGGACGAGCACCGGAAGTCCTCGAGCTCAGCCCGTTTCCTTCGCTGCAAGTGCATTTCCAGTGGTTTCTGACACCGGACGAGCGTTCGCCACTCGTTGGAAGCTTCGGCCATCTTTTGGACCGTTTTGGGTCGCACCACAGTTCTCCCTCCAACGAGCTCGCTTCCCGACCTATACCTCCGGAAAACGTGTCAGGGAGCATGCCAGGAGTGTGGGTTGAAGTCCTCGGAGCACGAGACCCGAAGATCGAAAGACTTATGACCAATACGGAGCAAAGGGAAGAAACCGTCGGGGGACCGCTTTTTACCCCAGGACGAGAAAACTGAGTCCGGGGCATTCCCGCTCGCGTTTTCTTGGGACGAGCACCGGAAGTCCTCGAGCTCAGCCCGTTTCCTTCGCTGCAAGTGCATTTCCAGTGGTTTCTGACACCGGACGAGCGTTCGCCACTCGTTGGAAGCTTCGGCCATCTTTTGGACCGTTTTGGGTCGCACCACAGTTCTCCCTCCAACGAGCTCGCTTCCCGACCTATACCTCCGAAAAACGTGTCAGGGAGCATGCCAGGAGTGTGGGTTGAAGTCCTCGGAGCACGAGACCCGAAGATCGAAAGACTTATGACCAATACGGAGCAAAGGGAAGAAACCGTCGGGGGACCGCTTTTTACCCCAGGACGAGAAAACTGAGTCCGGGGCATTCCCGCTCGCGTTTTCTTGGGACGAGCACCGGAAGTCCTCGAGCTCAGCCCGTTTCCTTCGCTGCAAGTGCATTTCCAGTGGTTTCTGACACCGGACGAGCGTTCGCCACTCGTTGGAAGCTTCGGCCATCTTTTGGACCGTTTTGGGTCGCACCACAGTTCTCCCTCCAACGAGCTCGCTTCCCGACCTATACCTCCGGAAAACGTGTCAGGGAGCATGCCAGGAGTGTGGGTTGAAGTCCTCGGAGCACGAGACCCGAAGATCGAAAGACTTATGACCAATACGGAGCAAAGGGAAGAAACCGTCGGGGGACCGCTTTTTACCCCAGGACGAGAAAACTGAGTCCGGGGCATTCCCGCTCGCGTTTTCTTGGGACGAGCACCGGAAGTCCTCGAGCTCAGCCCGTTTCCTTCGCTGCAAGTGCATTTCCAGTGGTTTCTGACACCGGACGAGCGTTCGCCACTCGTTGGAAGCTTCGGCCATCTTTTGGACCGTTTTGGGTCGCACCACAGTTCTCCCTCCAACGAGCTCGCTTCCCGACCTATACCTCCGGAAAACGTGTCAGGGAGCATGCCAGGAGTGTGGGTTGAAGTCCTCGGAGCACGAGACCCGAAGATCGAAAGACTTATGACCAATACGGAGCAAAGGGAAGAAACCGTCGGGGGACCGCTTTTTACCCCAGGACGAGAAAACTGAGTCCGGGGCATTCCCGCTCGCGTTTTCTTGGGACGAGCACCGGAAGTCCTCGAGCGCAGCCCGTTTCCTTCGCTGCAAGTGCATTTCCAGTGGTTTCTGACACCGGACGAGCGTTCGCCACTCGTTGGAAGCTTCGGCCATCTTTTGGACCGTTTTGGGTCGCACCACAGTTCTCCCTCCAACGAGCTCGCTTCCCGACCTATACCTCCGGAAAACGTGTCAGGGAGCATGCCAGGAGTGTGGGTTGAAGTCCTCGGAGCACGAGACCCGAAGATCGAAAGACTTATGACCAATACGGAGCAAAGGGAAGAAACCGTCGGGGGACCGCTTTTTACCCCAGGACGAGAAAACTGAGTCCGGGGCATTCCCGCTCGCGTTTTGTTGGGACGAGCACCGGAAGTCCTCGAGCTCAGCCCGTTTCCTTCGCTGCAAGTGCATTTCCAGTGGTTTCTGACACCGGACGAGCGTTCGCCACTCGTTGGAAGCTTCGGCCATCTTTTGGACCGTTTTGGGTCGCACCACAGTTCTCCCTCCAACGAGCTCGCTTCCCGACCTATACCTCCGGAAAACGTGTCAGGGAGCATGCCAGGAGTGTGGGTTGAAGTCCTCGGAGCACGAGACCCGAAGATCGAAAGACTTATGACCAATACGGAGCAAAGGGAAGAAACCGTCGGGGGACCGCTTTTTACCCCAGGACGAGAAAACTGAGTCCGGGGCATTCCCGCTCGCGTTTTCTTGGGACGAGCACCGGAAGTCCTCGAGCTCAGCCCGTTTCCTTCGCTGCAAGTGCATTTCCAGTGGTTTCTGACACCGGACGAGCGTTCGCCACTCGTTGGAAGCTTCGGCCATCTTTTGGACCGTTTTGGGTCGCACCACAGTTCTCCCTCCAACGAGCTCGCTTCCCGACCTATACCTCCGGAAAACGTGTCAGGGAGCATGCCAGGAGTGTGGGTTGAAGTCCTCGGAGCACGAGACCCGAAGATCGAAAGACTTATGACCAATACGGAGCAAAGGGAAGAAACCGTCGGGGGACCGCTTTTTACCCCAGGACGAGAAAACTGAGTCCGGGGCATTCCCGCTCGCGTTTTCTTGGGACGAGCACCGGAAGTCCTCGAGCTCAGCCCGTTTCCTTCGCTGCAAGTGCATTTCCAGTGGTTTCTGACACCGGACGAGCGTTCGCCACTCGTTGGAAGCTTCGGCCATCTTTTGGACCGTTTTGGGTCGCACCACAGTTCTCCCTCCAACGAGCTCGCTTCCCGACCTATACCTCCGGAAAACGTGTCAGGGAGCATGCCAGGAGTGTGGGTTGAAGTCCTCGGAGCACGAGACCCGAAGATCGAAAGACTTATGACCAATACGGAGCAAAGGGAAGAAACCGTCGGGGGACCGCTTTTTACCCCAGGACGAGAAAACTGAGTCCGGGGCATTCCCGCTCGCGTTTTCTTGGGACGAGCACCGGAAGTCCTCGAGCTCAGCCCGTTTCCTTCGCTGCAAGTGCATTTCCAGTGGTTTCTGACACCGGACGAGCGTTCGCCACTCGTTGGAAGCTTCGGCCATCTTTTGGACCGTTTTGGGTCGCACCACAGTTCTCCCTCCAACGAGCTCGCTTCCCGACCTATACCTCCGGAAAACGTGTCAGGGAGCATGCCAGGAGTGTGGGTTGAAGTCCTCGGAGCACGAGACCCGAAGATCGAAAGACTTATGACCAATACGGAGCAAAGGGAAGAAACCGTCGGGGGACCGCTTTTTACCCCAGGACGAGAAAACTGAGTCCGGGGCATTCCCGCTCGCGTTTTCTTGGGACGAGCACCGGAAGTCCTCGAGCTCAGCCCGTTTCCTTCGCTGCAAGTGCATTTCCAGTGGTTTCTGACACCGGACGAGCGTTCGCCACTCGTTGGAAGCTTCGGCCATCTTTTGGACCGTTTTGGGTCGCACCACAGTTCTCCCTCCAACGAGCTCGCTTCCCGACCTATACCTCCGGAAAACGTGTCAGGGAGCATGCCAGGAGTGTGGGTTGAAGTCCTCGGAGCACGAGACCCGAAGATCGAAAGACTTATGACCAATACGGAGCAAAGGGAAGAAACCGTCGGGGGACCGCTTTTTACCCCAGGACGAGAAAACTGAGTCCGGGGCATTCCCGCTCGCGTTTTCTTGGGACGAGCACCGGAAGTCCTCGAGCTCAGCCCGTTTCCTTCGCTGCAAGTGCATTTCCAGTGGTTTCTGACACCGGACGAGCGTTCGCCACTCGTTGGAAGCTTCGGCCATCTTTTGGACCGTTTTGGGTCGCACCACAGTTCTCCCTCCAACGAGCTCGCTTCCCGACCTATACCTCCGGAAAACGTGTCAGGGAGCATGCCAGGAGTGTGGGTTGAAGTCCTCGGAGCACGAGACCCGAAGATCGAAAGACTTATGACCAATACGGAGCAAAGGGAAGAAACCGTCGGGGGACCGCTTTTTACCCCAGGACGAGAAAACTGAGTCCGGGGCATTCCCGCTCGCGTTTTCTTGGGACGAGCACCGGAAGTCCTCGAGCTCAGCCCGTTTCCTTCGCTGCAAGTGCATTTCCAGTGGTTTCTGACACCGGACGAGCGTTCGCCACTCGTTGGAAGCTTCGGCCATCTTTTGGACCGTTTTGGGTCGCACCACAGTTCTCCCTCCAACGAGCTCGCTTCCCGACCTATACCTCCGGAAAACGTGTCAGGGAGCATGCCAGGAGTGTGGGTTGAAGTCCTCGGAGCACGAGACCCGAAGATCGAAAGACTTATGACCAATACGGAGCAAAGGGAAGAAACCGTCGGGGGACCGCTTTTTACCCCAGGACGAGAAAACTGAGTCCGGGGCATTCCCGCTCGCGTTTTCTTGGGACGAGCACCGGAAGTCCTCGAGCTCAGCCCGTTTCCTTCGCTGCAAGTGCATTTCCAGTGGTTTCTGACACCGGACGAGCGTTCGCCACTCGTTGGAAGCTTCGGCCATCTTTTGGACCGTTTTGGGTCGCACCACAGTTCTCCCTCCAACGAGCTCGCTTCCCGACCTATACCTCCGGAAAACGTGTCAGGGAGCATGCCAGGAGTGTGGGTTGAAGTCCTCGGAGCACGAGACCCGAAGATCGAAAGACTTATGACCAATACGGAGCAAAGGGAAGAAACCGTCGGGGGACCGCTTTTTACCCCAGGACGAGAAAACTGAGTCCGGGGCATTCCCGCTCGCGTTTTCTTGGGACGAGCACCGGAAGTCCTCGAGCTCAGCCCGTTTCCTTCGCTGCAAGTGCATTTCCAGTGGTTTCTGACACCGGACGAGCGTTCGCCACTCGTTGGAAGCTTCGGCCATCTTTTGGACCGTTTTGGGTCGCACCACAGTTCTCCCTCCAACGAGCTCGCTTCCCGACCTATACCTCCGGAAAACGTGTCAGGGAGCATGCCAGGAGTGTGGGTTGAAGTCCTCGGAGCACGAGACCCGAAGATCGAAAGACTTATGACCAATACGGAGCAAAGGGAAGAAACCGTCGGGGGACCGCTTTTTACCCCAGGACGAGAAAACTGAGTCCGGGGCATTCCCGCTCGCGTTTTCTTGGGACGAGCACCGGAAGTCCTCGAGCTCAGCCCGTTTCCTTCGCTGCAAGTGCATTTCCAGTGGTTTCTGACACCGGACGAGCGTTCGCCACTCGTTGGAAGCTTCGGCCATCTTTTGGACCGTTTTGGGTCGCACCACAGTTCTCCCTCCAACGAGCTCGCTTCCCGACCTATACCTCCGGAAAACGTGTCAGGGAGCATGCCAGGAGTGTGGGTTGAAGTCCTCGGAGCACGAGACCCGAAGATCGAAAGACTTATGACCAATACGGAGCAAAGGGAAGAAACCGTCGGGGGACCGCTTTTTACCCCAGGACGAGAAAACTGAGTCCGGGGCATTCCCGCTCGCGTTTTCTTGGGACGAGCACCGGAAGTCCTCGAGCTCAGCCCGTTTCCTTCGCTGCAAGTGCATTTCCAGTGGTTTCTGACACCGGACGAGCGTTCGCCACTCGTTGGAAGCTTCGGCCATCTTTTGGACCGTTTTGGGTCGCACCACAGTTCTCCCTCCAACGAGCTCGCTTCCCGACCTATACCTCCGGAAAACGTGTCAGGGAGCATGCCAGGAGTGTGGGTTGAAGTCCTCGGAGCACGAGACCCGAAGATCGAAAGACTTATGACCAATACGGAGCAAAGGGAAGAAACCGTCGGGGGACCGCTTTTTACCCCAGGACGAGAAAACTGAGTCCGGGGCATTCCCGCTCGCGTTTTCTTGGGACGAGCACCGGAAGTCCTCGAGCTCAGCCCGTTTCCTTCGCTGCAAGTGCATTTCCAGTGGTTTCTGACACCGGACGAGCGTTCGCCACTCGTTGGAAGCTTCGGCCATCTTTTGGACCGTTTTGGGTCGCACCACAGTTCTCCCTCCAACGAGCTCGCTTCCCGACCTATACCTCCGAAAAACGTGTCAGGGAGCATGCCAGGAGTGTGGGTTGAAGTCCTCGGAGCACGAGACCCGAAGATCGAAAGACTTATGACCAATACGGAGCAAAGGGAAGAAACCGTCGGGGGACCGCTTTTTACCCCAGGACGAGAAAACTGAGTCCGGGGCATTCCCGCTCGCGTTTTCTTGGGGACGAGCACCGGAAGTCCTCGAGCTCAGCCCGTTTCCTTCGCTGCAAGTGCATTTCCAGTGGTTTCTGACACCGGACGAGCGTTCGCCACTCGTTGGAAGCTTCGGCCATCTTTTGGACCGTTTTGGGTCGCACCACAGTTCTCCCTCCAACGAGCTCGCTTCCCGACCTATACCTCCGGAAAACGTGTCAGGGAGCATGCCAGGAGTGTGGGTTGAAGTCCTCGGAGCACGAGACCCGAAGATCGAAAGACTTATGACCAATACGGAGCAAAGGGAAGAAACCGTCGGGGGACCGCTTTTTACCCCAGGACGAGAAAACTGAGTCCGGGGCATTCCCGCTCGCGTTTTCTTGGGACGAGCACCGGAAGTCCTCGAGCTCAGCCCGTTTCCTTCGCTGCAAGTGCATTTCCAGTGGTTTCTGACACCGGACGAGCGTTCGCCACTCGTTGGAAGCTTCGGCCATCTTTTGGACCGTTTTGGGTCGCACCACAGTTCTCCCTCCAACGAGCTCGCTTCCCGACCTATACCTCCGGAAAACGTGTCAGGGAGCATGCCAGGAGTGTGGGTTGAAGTCCTCGGAGCACGAGACCCGAAGATCGAAAGACTTATGACCAATACGGAGCAAAGGGAAGAAACCGTCGGGGGACCGCTTTTTACCCCAGGACGAGAAAAACTGAGTCCGGGGCATTCCCGCTCGCGTTTTCTTGGGACGAGCACCGGAAGTCCTCGAGCTCAGCCCGTTTCCTTCGCTGCAAGTGCATTTCCAGTGGTTTCTGACACCGGACGAGCGTTCGCCACTCGTTGGAAGCTTCGGCCATCTTTTGGACCGTTTTGGGTCGCACCACAGTTCTCCCTCCAACGAGCTCGCTTCCCGACCTATACCTCCGGAAAACGTGTCAGGGAGCATGCCAGGAGTGTGGGTTGAAGTCCTCGGAGCACGAGACCCGAAGATCGAAAGACTTATGACCAATACGGAGCAAAGGGAAGAAAACCGTCGGGGGGACCGCTTTTTACCCCAGGACGAGAAAACTGAGTCCGGGGCATTCCCGCTCGCGTTTTCTTGGGACGAGCACCGGAAGTCCTCGAGCTCAGCCCGTTTCCTTCGCTGCAAGTGCATTTCCAGTGGTTTCTGACACCGGACGAGCGTTCGCCACTCGTTGGAAGCTTCGGCCATCTTTTGGACCGTTTTGGGTCGCACCACAGTTCTCCCTCCAACGAGCTCGCTTCCCGACCTATACCTCCGGAAAACGTGTCAGGGAGCATGCCAGGAGTGTGGGTTGAAGTCCTCGGAGCACGAGACCCGAAGATCGAAAGACTTATGACCAATACGGAGCAAAGGGAAGAAACCGTCGGGGGGACCGCTTTTTACCCCAGGACGAGAAAACTGAGTCCGGGGCATTCCCGCTCGCGTTTTCTTGGGACGAGCACCGGAAGTCCTCGAGCTCAGCCCGTTTCCTTCGCTGCAAGTGCATTTCCAGTGGTTTCTGACACCGGGACGAGCGTTCGCCACTCGTTGGAAGCTTCGGCCATCTTTTGGACCGTTTTGGGTCGCACCACAGTTCTCCCTCCAACGAGCTCGCTTCCCGACCTATACCTCCGGAAAACGTGTCAGGGAGCATGCCAGGAGTGTGGGTTGAAGTCCTCGGAGCACGAGACCCGAAGATCGAAAGACTTATGACCAATACGGAGCAAAGGGAAGAAACCGTCGGGGGACCGCTTTTTACCCCAGGACGAGAAAACTGAGTCCCGGGGCATTCCCGCTCGCGTTTTCTTGGGACGAGCACCGGAAGTTCTCGAGTCCAGCCCGTTTCCTTCGCTGCAAGTGCATTTCCAGTGGTTTCTGACACCGGACGAGCGTTCGCCACTCGTTGGAAGCTTCGGCCATCTTTTGGACCGTTTTGGGTCGCACCACAGTTCTCCCTCCAACGAGCTCGCTTCCCGACCTATACCTCCGGAAAACGTGTCAGGGAGCATGCCAGGAGTGTGGGTTGAAGTCCTCGGAGCACGAGACCCGAAGATCGAAAGACTTATGACCAATACGGAGCAAAGGGAAGAAACCGTCGGGGGACCGCTTTTTACCCCAGGACGAGAAAACTGAGTCCGGGGCATTCCCGCTCGCGTTTTCTTGGGACGAGCACCGGAAGTCCCTCGAGCTCAGCCCGTTTCCTTCGCTGCAAGTGCATTTCCAGTGGTTTCTGACACCGGGACGAGCGTTCGCCACTCGTTGGAAGCTTCGGCCATCTTTTGGACCGTTTTGGGTCGCACCACAGTTCTCCCTCCAACGAGCTCGCTTCCCGACCTATACCTCCGGAAAACGTGTCAGGGAGCATGCCAGGAGTGTGGGTTGAAGTCCTCGGAGCACGAGACCCGAAGATCGAAAGACTTATGACCAATACGGAGCAAAGGGAAGAAACCGTCGGGGGGACCGCTTTTTACCCCAGGACGAGAAAACTGAGTCCGGGGCATTCCCGCTCGCGTTTTCTTGGGACGAGCACCGGAAGTCCTCGAGCTCAGCCCGTTTCCTTCGCTGCAAGTGCATTTCCAGTGGTTTCTGACACCGGACGAGCGTTCGCCACTCGTTGGAAGCTTCGGCCATCTTTTGGACCGTTTTGGGTCGCACCACAGT